>NC_084793.1:69870531-70171978 GCF_963169125.1 Humulus lupulus
CAAGTATACTCATTATTTATCAAAAGTACATACATTGTTAGGCTAAGAGCAATAAGAAAACATTGTATAGACACATGAACTAAAGATATACCTGGAGGAATAAACAATAAATTTCTAATGTTCTAAATTAGAAAATTTTATTTGAGAACAAATCGAATGCTGAGAAAGAACATAATTAAACAACATTTTCAACATCACTCTTTACACTTGAAATTAAAAAAAACTAAAGCTAATGAAGGCTTTGAGGCAAGCGCAAAGGCTACAAATTCTCTTTAAGTGCTTAGTACATGTTTCGCCAAATATGCCAATGGAAAGCCATTAGAAACTTGTATGATAGATTTAATATCGGCTACTCCACTATTATCATGTAAATTCGTATTTACATTCATCACGAGTGAATTTGGAGGGAAGTTTTAGTATCAATGTGAAACAAATTCTAATATATTTTGTGTTTCACAAGTTATACTATCATAGTTTCTTAACAAATTTATAATATTGTTTTACAGAGTTCTTAGAATTATTTGATGCAAGAGGTTCTTTCACTAATTTTTTTTTGGTTGCTTAAGGGAATTTTAGTGTTAGGAAGTATATTAAAATTGCAACAATATTATAACTTTAAGTGTTTTATTGTAAGCATTTGACAATTTTTTTAATATATATATAATAGTGTTAAAAGGACAAATATATATATATATATTAATATATCAAATGAGATTAGTTATTAAATCAAAACTAAGAAAGATCCTCATTTATATAACAACCCTTTTTCATTTAGTATAACAATAAGTTAGTGTTTTTTATTATTTACTTTTTAAAAGACAATAGTGACGATGTAGTTCATGTTGTTTAAATTAAAAGTGTAAATATTAAAATACACTAGTAGTTGTGTTTATGCCAAATATGTATGGTATTATATATTTTTTTTGGCTTTGACCAAGCAAAATACAATAAAATTAACTATGGTGTTATGGGGAAAGCCGAAGCCCTTTGGCGAGCACCAAGAGTCAACAAAGCTTAATTTGCCATGTAATTAGAATAGATATTACCCAAATGCAACCTTAATTAATGTCAACAAAGCCTACTTTGCCATGTAATTAGAATAGTTATTACCCAAATGCAACCTTAATTAATGTCAACAAAGCCTACTTTCCCATGCCCTAACAATGCTCATACACTAGTCTTGGTCTTATGTAAATTGCACATTTACCAAATAAATTAAGGTCAAATAATCATAACCTTAACCTTTAGTGTTTACTTGTTAATTTATTTTTCTATGCTTGCAATAACTCAACATCACCACATTGGCAGTGTGCCCATCTTTCATTATTTGTTGGGTTTGTTTGTCCTTGATGTGTGAGTTGATTGAGTAGATATATTTATGTGACATTTTGAGCTATATTTTGCTGGAGGAACAAAATTGGGGGAACAATTAAAAGTGAAAAAGGTTTTTTTATTTTGTTTTAGGGGGGCAATACACATAGTTATATATATTTATACTTTTTTTTAGAAAACACATTATACTAAAATGTAGGGAAAAAAAAGTTAAAGTGGCCATAGCCAACCCTAGTTTCCTAACTCCATATTGTAAAAATATAGGAGAAAAATGGGAGAGATGTTGAGTGATTTAGATAAGAAAAATACTGAATACATTATATTTTGGAGTTTGTTCAAAAATAAATATTTTTTTTCTTCATTTAAACGAATTTTTTTATATAATTTTTTAAAGACACTAAGTATATACTGAATTTATTCTAAACATCGTTATAAAATAAAGAAAGTATATAAATATATATATATTTTTGTAAATAATACTAATAATAGTAGTTTTATGTATGTATATATCTCTATCCTTACACCCTCATATATCATTTGCAAATCTTAAATTGAGATAAAGAAAAAAAAAGATAGAGAGAAGCGTCATGATCTTATAATGCCAAAAAGATAGAGAGAGACGTAATGATCTTATAATGCCGATCCGACGATGCTTATTAAATTATGATGTTCAAACATGAAAAAAAAAAAGACCTATAATGAAAAATATGTAAATTAAAAATCAGAATATTTGTACAGATTCCCAATAAAAAGTGGGTCCAATAGAATGGAGACAATAGTCACCTATTCCTCTTCACTCTTTTTTCTCCAACTTGTGTTTGTGATGCTCACAATTCACAAACACAATAATCTCCTTTCAAATTCAATCTTCGATTTATGCACTAAAGTTGTGCTTTTTTTTTTTATCTAGTCTTCATTGTAAGTGATTGACCATATTATAATTATTTACGTATTATTATTATTATTATTTTTTTAAATAACACTTTGATTGGATGGAAGTAATTAATAAAGTACAAAACAATAAGAGAGCACATAACAGATAGATAATTTATTTAATTCTATTTTTAATGCGGTGACAAATAATAAGATATAGAGTACTACTACTATTAAACTTCCATCACGTGTAGTGTATATCTATATGATTTAAACTAGTTTGCCTGAGCATTTAGTGATGTTATGGCTTTCAAGTGCATTAAAGTGATAAGAAAAAACTATACATTTATTTTTTTTCTTTTCAGTACGATAAAATTAATAAAATAAAAAAAATACTTTTAAAGACCCATCAACATCTTCTATCTTCCTTATATGTTGCTCTGCCCTTTGTGCTTTTCTTTCCATCAAGTCCCTCTGTTTTTGGTATATTACTTTTTTAGAACTTTGCCAACTCATTACAGAGATTTCTCTTTGAAATAAAATTTTCAGGTTCTTCTTTTTAGGTACATATGATTCTAAGATCTTTATGTTCGTTTTTATAATATGGTCAAATTATATATATTATTCTTCACAAACAATATAGATTCTGTAACCTAAGTTGCAACGTTCTACAATTTTATTCGACTAGCCTAATCATTCAGTTTTTTTTTTATAGCAAAAAAATAATAATTCAAAACTTCACACACACATATATATTTATATATATGTAACGATTTATTTATAGAGAAAAATTGGAAAAAATTCATAGCCATGGGTAACCCTTTGTGCCGCCTAGCATTTCGCTCCATTGTCACGGATTAAATTTTTTCTTTTAATTTTTTTAAAATTAAAGTTTTCAGAATATATTATAATTGACTGACATTGGAAGTGATGAAGTTCACTTTCTACAAGGCAAGAATTTACCTGAAAATTTGAAAAACAAAAAAGAGAAGAAAAAAAAACCCTTTAATCCTTTATTTATTTCTTTCATTCAAAAATTCATTATTTTCTTTCTTTACTTAACAAAGAAACCAAATATACTAAAGTATAACTTAAGGAGTTAGGAAACTTGAATTTATTTAATTAATTCGAGCAAAGTGATAGGTTTGAGATATTATTAAATTATATTACATTAGCATCAAACAAGGCAAAGATTACGTTTTTCTTTTTTCCTTATTATTATATTTATTTTTCTTTGCTTAAATTAATTTTATTATAGTTTCCCCAGATTTTTTATATTTTTCCAAAAAATATTTATTTATGTCTCTTATATATACAGTAAAGTCCAAGCTATTCCACTCGAGGGGAAGAGAGATTCCCGGAGAACCGTGCGTGGGCTTGATAATATAATTTATTTATTTAATTATTAATCACGATTTCTCACTAATAAAACGATTAACCCTACGTGCAGGCCAACTCAGCTAACTATTTAACTATTCAAAACCAAGAAAATAAAAAATTAATTAATTAACTGATCAAGACCTAAGTTTCTGAGCGTTATTTCTAATATATTAATTATTATTTTTAAAACACTTTTTGATGTTTTTTTAAAATAATTTTTTTTTCGTTTACAATAGGTTTTTTTTTTTTTTCTTTTCCTTCTGAGAAGCAAAGTACGAGTAGAGACAAGCTCCAATGGTTACCATCGATAAAGACGCCTATACTCAAAGAAGCAAAATCAACGGTCAAGATTTCCGCTTTACAAGCTGTGAATTTGAGCCGTTGGATCAGTTCAGTTCTAATCTCAGCTTTTGGAAATTAAAAAGGACAGGTCCATCCATGGACTCCATGCTGAGTCAGTGGAAGGAACCCCATAATACTATGCCTTTCTCATTGAATTGACCATTGTACCCCTATTTGTGTTTCTTATCAAATCGAACTAGGGAGGGTATTTTCGTACTTTCCTAATGAAACAGTAGTAGGTCCCCTCTTGTCTGTATTTATTTTTAATTTTTGTTGTTGTTGAGTTTTTGCCATTTTGAGCAACGAAAATTATTATTTACACGAGCCTTTTTAGGGGTGTACGTGTAAATTTCTCTTGCTCATGGCCATCACCGTCCGTACACTGTAAGAAAAAGGCACTCATCTGACGGTCTTGATTAAGATGCAACGTGCAGTGTTTTTGTACTTTTTAAAAAAATTTCCTCAGTCATAATGACCATTCAATTGGGTTAATAAGTAAGGTTATTATTATGATTACTACTGTATTATTTTGCTATTATTATATTCTTGTTGGACTTATCAGGTGCCCCCATCAGCCAAATATTAATACCAACTCATTTTTTTAATCTAAAAATATATAAATAATATATTTTATTTTAAAACCCACAATTTCAAACTCTTAAAAAAGTTATTAAAAACCCTATAAATTTCTAAAATTGGAGGTAGTTTGGCCATATTTGACAAAATTGTGAATGTTAGTTAGATGCATGTCCAACACTAGGAAAATTTGGTTTTAATTGTGACACATACACATACATATAGTAAGTTGATAAAGAAAGAGAACCATTTGCTTTATACACAATCATATACCAATCAAGATAGCTCACTTTAAAGTATAGTTATTGAGATTACAAATATAATTGGAATAGGGAAATAGATACTTAGATAGATAGATAAGAAGATAAAATCTCGTCAATTTTATAAAAAGGAAAAAAAATCCACAAAAACACTGTTTAGATCAACAGGTCGCATATAATTTTTTTTTGTCATTTATGTAAGGTCAACATAAAATAGTCGTATACTTATCTCATTAATGACAGAAGACTTTTTAGCATCAACATACGTATCTCATTTATGGTCCATTATATATAATCCAATTATGAAATAGATCTAGGCAGTTGGAAATGGGTAAATGGTAGTAGTAGTACATATCATTGATAAGTGTACCATATATTTTTTTTAATCTCTAATCTCTAATTTTTATTTTTTTGGTTTTTATTTTATTTTTTTAAATTTCGGGAGAGTTAGAAAGAGTGGTGAGGCAAAATTCAAGATTTGATAAGAGTACCAGTGAGAATGAAACAGTCTTATATGATTGGACGGCCATGATGTCATGATAACCAGACTTCACATCAAATCATTCTCTATTATTTTATTACTTTTTATTCTCACCACCTTATGTGGTCCCCGCAATATCCCTCGTCTCTATATCTCTTCCCCACAGATCCAGCCGTGCAACGCGAATCATGAGATTCCTCCTCCTTCCACAATCCACACCCCACTTCAGTACACATTACAACACTTCATAATAACCCTTCAATATCTCGCGCTCTCTCATTTTCTCCCGGTAGCTTGACAATACGATACGATACGATGCGATACGATTCGAATCATTTATAAATCTGGCTTCTTCGGAGCACCCCCGCAGACACACACACCCTCTTTCTCTCTCTCGCTCTCTCCCGGCTCCACGCCCTTACGTACACCCGTTTTATGCGGCTCTTCTTCGTCGACCAGCGGATAAGATCACCCCACCCCCACCGCCTATCTAACGGTTCACAATCATTATGTGACACGTGGCGGAATCTAACGGTTTGTCACTGTTGCTAATGAAAACCCCACCTCACTTATTTAACCATGGTTAAATTAACCTTACCTCTGCCACAACATAAAATGAAAATCCTTATCCTTTCTCCCTGTCTCAAACCTTACTTAGTCTCTCTCTCTCTCCCTCTCTCTTCTCTGCAAGTGGTAAGCTTTCGTCAATGGCGTCTCAGATCTAACCCAGAGTTTCAAATCTAAAGAAGCACCCTCGGAAAAGCTGAGGGCTTTTTTTCCTTACGAACTCTGTGAAGTCGCGAAGCTCCTCAGCGAGGGTAGTTTTAGAGAGAGGGGGTTCTTGTAGTAGTTGTAATGCTGAGAAGAATGGCGAGCTCGTTCCCGGAGGAGGTGCTGGAGCATGTGTTCTCGTTTATACAGTCCGATACGGACCGGAACGCGATCTCAATGGTGTGTAAGTCTTGGTATGAGATCGAACGGTGGTGCAGGAGGAAGATATTTGTTGGGAACTGCTACGCTGTGAGCCCTAGAATGGTGATCAGAAGGTTCCCGGACGTGAGATCCATCGAGCTCAAGGGAAAGCCGCACTTCGCTGACTTCAATCTGGTACCTGAGGGCTGGGGTGGCTACGTCCAACCTTGGATCGCTGCCATGGCCACGGCGTACCCTTGGCTTGAGGAGATCAGGCTTAAGAGGATGGTCATCACGGACGAGAGCCTGGAGCTCATAGCGAAGTCGTTCAAGAATTTCAAGGTCTTGGTGCTTTCCTCGTGTGAAGGATTCAGTACTGACGGCCTCGCGGCCATTGCTGGCAATTGCAGGTTTGTTTAGTTTGTGAAACTTTTCTTGATTTGCTTCGATATAGTTTAAATATGCAAGTTTGGAAATGGTAGAGAGAAAGAGGAAAGCAGCGAAATTTTGGGTCTTGCTCGAAATGTTAATGCGGTCAATTGCAGGTTTAACTTTTTTTTTTTTTTAATATCACTTTCTTCCATCCGGTAAGTTGTGGATCCTTCTGAGTGTGGTTTTTTGTGTAACTTTTTAATGGGCTTGAGAAAAAAAGTAGTGAACTTTCTTTACTTCAATTAGTAGTTGAGCTAGATATGGACTTACTGAAGTCGAAAGCTTCTGTTTTGGTTGATTGAAGTATTAAAATAGCATGATTTATAAGTTCAATTTCTCAGCTTTGGCAATATTCTTCTTAGACCACTAATTGTAGCATTCTTTGTTCCGTTCCTTGAAAACTATACGTGGGTTGAGTTGTTGAGGATGGTGAATGGGTGAAGAGATCTAATCCACTTTTTTTTTTCTCTCAACACTTCTGATTTTAGTGCGATTTCTAAGAAATGACCTTTGTTTTTTTTTATTATTCTTTAGTTCCACTAAGCTTTTTTTTTTAAATGGTTTGGCCTACAGATTAGGAAGCCGTGGTGGTCGGCTTCTGTTGTCTTAGTTACACCAAGTCACCAATGCTCTTAGATCTGATATATTTGTTCTTTGATGCTTAATATTCAATATCTAGTAAAGATCATTTGGGTTTCTTTTTCTCTTGCTGATTGCTATCCATGGACTGTTGTGATGTGAGGTTTTACAATTTTAATAATGTTTTCTTGTTGGATTGTCTTATTATATCTTTAAAATTTCTCTCTAGATTTTCTAATTCGTACCTTTTATTTTTCATAAGATTTTTTTCATTGCTTGCGTTTAAGCTCGAGGCTTTTTACATTTTTATTCTAAATGTTTGGCAGACCACACAAGAACTGTTTTTGCTTGTAGGATTAAATTTTCAAAATTTATATTTTCTCTTACCATGGGAGTTGGGTTCCTAAATTTGTTGGGAAGGGATGAAAAGTATGTCTTCTGATATTTTAATTGCGGACTGTTGAGCAACCGAACGATAAGAGTTCTCACAATTGTAGTGTGAGAGAAAACTTCATTAGATTCAGTAGTGTAGTTGTCAATGGCAGGGTTTTGTGCTTCATTTTTCTTAATTTACGAACTCGAATACAATTTTTTGCTTTCTTTTACTCATTTTGAATTTTCATACTGCTATGTTGATCAATGCGATAAACAAGTTTGCAATTTGCTGATGCAGGAATCTGCGAGAACTAGACTTATGGGAGAGTGAAGTGGAGGATCTAAGTGGCCATTGGCTCACCCATTTTCCTGATACCTACACCTCATTGGTTTCTCTCAACATTTCATGTTTATTGTCTGAGGTGAGTTTCTCTGCCCTGGAACGTCTTGTGGGTAGGTGTACGAACTTGAGGAGTTTGCGGCTCCACCGAACTGTACCTCTTGAGAGGCTAGCCAACCTACTCCACCGAGCACCTCAGTTGGCCGAGTTAGGCACGGGGGCCTGCCAGGCTGAATTGCGACCTGATGTCTTCTCAAACCTAGCAGGAGCTTTTTCGGGCTGCAAGGAACTAAAGAGCCTATCTGGGTTTTGGGATGTTGTGCCTGTGTATCTTCCAGCCGTTTACTCTATCTGCCCTGGGCTTACAACATTGAACTTGAGTTATGCTGCCATCCAGAGCCAAGATCTTATCAAGCTTATAAGCCAGTGTCAGAATTTGCAGCGACTATGGGTAAGTTGGTCATGTTTTTTGTTATTGCAAATTATGACATTTTACTTGGGCTTTCATGTATCAGTTGCCCAGTCTTGGATACATGTATGCAATTAGTCTTGCTATGGCTTAGCTAATTATTGACATGATGGCAGGTTTTGGATTACATTGAAGATGCTGGTCTTGATGCCCTTGCGACATCTTGCAAGGATTTGCAAGAACTAAGAGTATTTCCATCGGATCCATTTGGGGCAGAGCCAAATGTGTTATTGACAGAACAGGGTCTTGTCACTGTTTCTGAAGGCTGCCCAAAGCTTCGTTCGGTTCTTTATTTTTGCCGTCAAATGTCTAATGCTGCTTTGATGACGATTGCAAGGAACCAACCTAACTTTACATGCTTTCGTCTCTGTATTATTGAGCCAAAAACTCCTGATTACTTGACTCTTGAGCCATTGGATACTGGTTTTGGAGCCATTGTTGAGCACTGCAAGGATCTTCGGCGCTTATCTGTTTCAGGTCTCCTAACTGATCGTGCTTTTGATTACATTGGTACTCATGCAAAAAAGCTAGAGATGTTGTCTGTGGCTTTTGCTGGAGACACTGATTTGGGGCTACATCATGTATTATCCGGGTGTGAAAACCTTCGGAAGCTGGAGATTAGGGACTGTCCTTTTGGTGACAAGGCTCTTTTGGCCAATGCTGCGAAGCTGGAGACAATGCGATCCCTTTGGATGTCTTCTTGCAATGTGAGTTATGGAGCATGTAAGCTGCTAGGTCAGAAGATGCCCAGACTTAACGTTGAAGTTATTGATGAGAGGGGACCTCTAGATACTAGGCCGGAGAGCTGCCCCGTCGAGAAGCTCTACATTTATCGATCTCTTGCCGGACCAAGGACTGACATGCCTGATTTTGTTTGGACCATGGAGAAAGATTCTGCAATACAGCAGCTTTCTTGAGATATCAAGAAGAGCACCAAGCCCCAAATTTCGAACCCCCTCATTATGCTTGAATGGATATATATTTATATATATATATATATAATGGCAGGTACATGATTTATATGGTTCTCACCTGTTCCCCCATTTGATTTATGTAGCTTAATATATTGCAGCTCGAATTGGAGTAGGCCAGGGAAACGGAGAGTATAAAAGAGGCTCAGAGGTCGATTGCCATTCATTTTACTCTTTGGCTGAGCTATGCGATACCATTTAGTACTAATAATTAAAAAGATATGAACTCCTGTTGTTGTTGTCGTATGTATTTGAACAGAGTTATTTTATTCGGGAATTATTCGTTCAACCTTGTATACTTCTATCTGCGGACCCCCACCTTTTTTTTCTCTTCATCTTTGCATGTTCATGCATTTATTTTAAGCTGCATTGGTTTCAGTAGGAAAGTAATTATCGTGGACCCATCTGTATCATTGTTAGCCTTCTCAGGGAATAAAGATTCATATTCTATTGCACTTGCAGCGTGCCATGATGGATTAATTGGATGATCGTTTTTCTGCCAATGCGAATCAATAATCTAGGATAAGATCTCTGAAGGGAGTGTTGAAGTGTGAAGTTTCAACAAAAGGGTCTAATCTTAGGTAAAAAAAAGTTCCGGACTTGGATTATCCGGTTCTGAAATTTTGTGTGGAACAGCCTTACATTTAGAATGGTGTACTAAAATTAAAAGAAAGTTGCAGAAACTTGAACTAGAAACCAAATTGGCATAGGCCTTGTAAAATGCTAGTTCTATATTCTCCAACCTACAAGGAGAGTGATTTTTCAGTTAAAAGCTAAGCTAGGGTACCAATTCAGGAAAGAATACAAAGGAAGATATTACTGAGCTGTAAAAATAGAAGATAATAATAATAAAGAAAAGGCAGTCTGGTAAATGCTCTGCTGTCTCAGTTATGGTAACTTTAACTTTTTCTTTGATTTTATTGGAGAGAGAGAGAGAGTGAAGGGGCAACCTCGACTGTGGAGGCACGTGATGGATTCGGTGACATTGTATAGCGTCCACAACTTTTTGCATCATTCACGCTCTCTTTTCTAGTCCAACACCAGCACCCACCTGATGACCCAGCAACCGAAGTACTTAACCCCCCTACCCTTTGAAATATCAAATATCCAAGATAAAGAATTATAAACCATATATATTTTTAATTTAAAATTTTCTGTTTAAAAAAATAATACAAACCAAGCACAGACAAGTAAACAAGAAAAGAGGACAGGTAAAACTGATAGTAACTTAACATGGTGACCCCTCATCCTACTCTTCCCACTCCCACCTCAACTCTTGACACACAATTTAGAGAAGAAGAAGACAAAATAAGTAATTGTTTAGTTGAAATGAAAGAGTGGAAAATTTGTTTATTGAAAACTTGAAAGTGAGGATCTTGTAAAATTTGCAGAAATTTTTATTGCTTGATGATGGCCACACGTTTGAGGTATTGATGATGATGATGATCACCATCATTCATTATCATCATTTTTATGCTCTCTTCAATACTCCTTTTACCGATTTCGTCACCCTTTTAATAATTTATTTTCTTAAAAAAAATAAAACTGTTTCACCTCAGCCCCATTATGATATCACTGTAGTTGGTTGATGTTGAATGATTATAAAGTTACAATGGTTCAGTTAAAGTTGCAAATGTGTTCAGGGTACAGTAGGTATAGACATGGAGATGGTTTAGTGGGGGTAAAAAAATGATTCTGACTATAGAATCATGACCCGTTTAGACTTCTTCTTAGATTCTTTTTTCTCAGTCTCCCAAAATGATGAGAGATAAAAACAACTACAAAAAACAGAAACAAAAAAAATAATAGCTTTAGCATTATGGTTATTGTTTAAAGCCAAAGGTTAATACTATTTGCCCAATTGTACATATTTGATTGAGAACTCTGGTTTTCTTGGCCCATTTCGTTGTTAAGTCAACCAACCCTAATAAAGTTGTATTAATTATCTATATATTGTATTCTACCCAAAGAAATACCAGTGTGTAATTCAAAAAAAAAGGAAAAGAGGGAAAACAATTTCAGTATGTAGGCTGTAGTTGTATGTAATAGTACTCACTCAAGATGGACCATAATAGTGGGCTTTAAATGAGCCCATCTAAACTTTTTATATAAGAGGTTTTTTTTCTTTGAAAGTTTATACAAAAATACGGTTTTTTAAATTTTCTAAAAATTTATGGGACTAGTATATTTTTTAATCAAATATATGAGATTTATTTTTCTATAAATTTGTAAATTTATGAATATATGCCATATATTTTAAAAGACTTTATAACCCTATATTTTATGAGGAGTGAACGTGGAACTTGCAAAACGTGAAAACTCATAAAATTTGGCCTACCTGAATCCCCCGCACCCATCAATGTGAAAACCCGTGTTTTTCAGGTACAACCCAACTTGATTAGACCCCATTTCGATGCTTGTTTGTCGTGTCTTTGTCGACTCTATCATTATGGGTGCTAGAACCAAAGAAGAACTCGAGGTGAGTCGATGTTCCAGCCTCGTCTACTTTTAAGCCAATGATAATGAGTCATTTGCCTTTTACGAAACGAATTTACTCCAAAGCATCATCGAAGTCAGAAGGCTTAGTATTTTAGCTAACACTCGCGTGCTTCCAATGAGTAATGTGACTTTTAACTCCACATTGAAAATCAAAGATTTATAAACTCAATATCGCCACAATATGTTTTTGGTAAACAACAAGATGAGAGAAATATGACTACAAAGTAATAAAATGACAATAAAGTTTTAACATGGTTGAAATGTTAAAGAATCCTACGCCCACAACTCACTATTATTTTATAAAAGCTTGAAGATTCAGAGGCAAAGGTCATTGAGTTTTCTCCATACAATACAATACATAAATTTGCTTAGCTTATGTAAGGTAAGACTCCTTAACTTGAACTGCAAGAACTTTTGTATCAAATCTTTAAACCCAATTTGTGTTATCACCTTCATGCCTAAACTCTCTTCCATGAAGGTGATTGATCTTCTCCCGAAGATTGAGCTTTCTTTCTTCCAAATACAGGCTTGACAAGTCTCCTCCTAAAGATGATTGACTTCTTTGTGAACCTAGCACTGAAAGCTAACCAGGTTCATTATCATAGTGATACCATGATAAACCCCTGCATTGAATGATAATGGCTAATGCCTAGAAGTATCACATGTTTAAAAAAAGATCGCAATCAACCATAATTTTAATAAGAAAATAGTTTTATAAACAAGGAAAAAAATCCTTTATTATGAAAAAATATTTGATTGAAAATTCTTGTGATTAGCAATGTATTAATATCAAACCAAAGTCAACACACTAAAAAATAATCTTTCGTTTATCATCAAAATATTTCAAGTGACATATTTAAAGAAAGTGAGATATTTGCTTAATTGAAGAATAATGTTCTTAATTAAGTAAATATCTCGCTTTCTCTAAATTTTGCAAACAAGAGACGCACAGATTAATAACATAGATAACAAAAACTGTTAGCAATTATGTCCTTGAAAGTATATGTGTTGGACGATGTTTTACGAAATAAATAATTAAGATGAATTTTTGCATATATTGATTGTTTATTAGTATTATTTGAATCATATTACATGAATATCAAAAATTTCCAAATTCGTTATTATGACTACAATCTTGTATTGATACAAGATGATTAAGATTGCAGGGAACAAATTTAAATAGTTCGCAGTAAAACAAAGTTATATGGAATCTTGGGATTAAATACTGTAAGTACGGTTCACTATTATTATGAATACATGTAATCTAGATGCGGATTAATGATATAGTAGGACATCTTAGTGGATGTATTTTGTATAATGTGGTTATACATGAATTGGACCTGATATGTTATTAATACTTAACTAAATACCATTTGTTCTATAAGTATAAATTAAACATATCAATAAGATGATCATATACAAATTGATCTTAATCCTGAAGTTATTATGAACTCCTGTTTATGTCATTTGAGTTCTTTGATTCACTCGTTATGGTTTGTCAAAATGATCAAGCTTTAAACTTTTGTTTTGGGGACTCATTGATGTAAATGGATGAGGTACATAATAGACAGATATGAAATCTATAGCTTTCCGAGAGAAATTAAGAAGAAGAAAACAATGGTTGAATCTTGATTCTTCAATCTTTAGCCTCTACAAGGTGTTACTTTTAAGTCCTCTAGGATTCAAGTCTCCCTAAAGTCGGAATAGAGGTGTTTTATATAGTGTCCCAAAGTGTTCTGCGTGAAAATCTGCTTCTGCCCTCACTAAAACGCACTTTCATTATGCCCACGGAATAGAGCGTCGTGACTCAAGAAGTAAGCACTGTGACTCTACTTCGAATGGGAAATTGGGGTTCTCTCTGGCATCCTCAAGCATCGCGACTTTATTTAGCTTCTTTTAGCTGCACGACTCAAATGTTCCTAAGGACTTATTTGTTTATGTACACTATGGCGCCGCATCTAAAATGGATGAGCGCTGCAACACTAATTCAAATTTTACCAAACTCACATTTTCAAGCCCGGGAACCTAGCCAATCACCAAACTGCTCCATTAGAGATCTATTAACTGCGTTTAATTCAAACTATGGAACTTTGCACTCAGAATTGCATGATTTCTCCACAATCCACTCCATTCCCTTAGTTCGTGGATAATCCTGAAAACATTAGCAAAAGCAAGCGTAATACTGCACAAAACATGACTTAAAAGACTTTCTAAAACACACTCTAAAATACTACAAAAACTATTCTAACTCTTTTATTAAAAGAAAAAAGAGATTATCTTATAAGCTCGAATTTGAAAACTTAGTTGGGTTAACTTTGACTTCTAGCTTTAGCTTGTGCTTAAATGATTTAATAAGACAAAATTTTGATATTAATTTAAACTTTTTGGCAGTTGACTTATTAATAAGGCCGAGCTGGACTACAGGCAGGTTAGGCTTGCGCCTAAGGCCCCACTCTAGAGAGACCCAAATTTAAAAAAATACCAATTTTTAGAAAAATATCATTTTATGTGTAGCAATTCAAAAATATATCATATTTTTTTCTTGTTTTTCTTGGCCCTCACCCATCTCAGGCCCGACCCCGCTTAATAAGTAGAGAAAATTACATAAATTATGGTTTTTTTTTTACCAATTTTTATATTTTTTATGGTAGTTTTATGGCATTTTTATCTTGGAAGTTAATATTTATGGAATTTTTTCCCCATAATTTGCAAAATATATTCATATATATATATATAATTATGCCACATTTCTAATAATAATTTTCTTTCTTTGATTTTGAGGATAACTTCGTTTTTTTTTTGTTTTTTTAAAGCAATTTATTGATTTAATTAAAGATAAATATGTATGTTGTGGCAGTTTTTCGCCAATAGTAGATTAAGAAATATAATAGGGATATTAGTGCTAAATTGTAAACCGTAACGAAAAAAGAAGAGCCTTCTCGTACACACAAAACTTTTACGTAGTTCAGTGGTTAAAATCCACCTAGCCCACGAGACAGTATTATTGCTTTTCTCTCACAATTTCTGCAGAGTTTTAGTAATACAAAAAAGCCTCTCCTTTCCCTGTCCATTATTCTTGATATTTAGTGGACAGGTTTGGGTAACCGTGTGAATAAATAAGGTATACATTTATTACAGATTATCCCCATTTACATGAGATATGATTTAATAGCGAAATAGAATATACTCCTGATATATCGGATAATAAATGATAAATATGCAATAGAACCTGGGCATTAATGAGCGTATTAGGAGCCTTTGAATATTTTGGGATCCTTCAGTATGTGTTCTGTCCAGGTTTCCACGAGATGAATATCTCACTCGAGCTCGTGTTCAAAGACTATCTGAACCTTAGATCGTTTTAAGCTCAGAGCGACCAAATTTGGATCTGGCCATTATAGGTCTCGAACTCGATTATTATCCTGAGAGGCGATCTGATAATAAACTGTATATCATGTAAGAACTGGATTGAGTCTCGAGCTGCTCACATCATTGTTAATAAGATATCCTACTTGACTATTTTTCAACATATTCATCTGCCAGCTGTACTCGAGCTGAGTAAGTGAACTCGTGCTAATTTTAAGTTACAAGATTTGCCCCAAGCTCTTGCTCATGCTTGATGTCATCACTTTATGACATGCATAGCAGGGGCTTTTAGGCTTCTGCCATGTAAAATCGTGCTTGCCCACTACTCGAGTATTGGACACGTGGTTGTCTGTAATTGGTGCCTGTTCGAGTTTCGAGGACTGTGACAACTGTCCTGTCAACTTTTTACCGTCGTATTGTTCATTTAATCTTGACCTTTGGATCTCGAGCTAATCCCATTGGATGACCCGAATTAATTATCGTAGTTTACATATAAATAGGGTGATCAGACTTGAACTCTCACCACCTTTGCATTAAAAAAGCTTCCTTTTCGAAAACAAAATTTCTCTTTTTCTTCTCCAACTTCTCCTAAAAACTCTTCATTGCCTTTTAGATTCTCAGAAGCTTTCAGGGAGCTTCTAGTGGACGTATCGACACTTTCTTTGAACCGATCATATAAACTGTAAGTATTTCCTCACCTGGTTTGAATTCTTCAATTCCTTGCTTTCCAATGAGTTTTTTTTTTTTGTGTGAAAAACATCCTTTGCTCAATGTCGATTAGGTTATGTTTGAGTACAAATAGGTAATAGAGTTCTGTTTAGGCTAAGTGAACGATACTAGGCTTATTTTGAAATAAGGATTTCACAAAACTAGGCAAATTTTCTGGGTTTTTCAAAGAAAATTCTACTGGTAAATCGATTTGAATATCTGTTTGGGGTGTAGCAGCCGAAAATATTTTAGGTTTGGTCTTGGGTGGCTTAAATGTTACGATTCCTTAAGCAGCTTTGCATTAAACCACTTTCAAAAGAAAATTAGTGGGTCTGACGAGTTTGACACACGAATCCTGGAGTATTAGGGAATTTGAAAAAATCAAAGTGTGTGGGCTAGGACCACTCGTGGTACCATGCGTTGAGGCTAGGACACAACTTAGCTCGTATAAATTTTTAGGTCCCAAAAGTAAACCACTTAAACATTTGGATTTTCATGCCTCCACATCTGTAGCTAGTAAACATCTTAGTTGCCACTAATAGGTCTCTTTGTCATCAAGCGATCTAAATTATGGCCCCCGCAAAGAAAAACACCGCGAGCTCCTTTGCTCAGAGCAAAGACAAGGGCAAGCAGGTCGCCTATGACTCTCCCATCCCTCATTTCGGCCCTGTGGTGGAGAGGGAAATCATGGTCGACCCCAATGCATTCTTCGAGGACGAGCACATAGTATCCCGGATCATGACTCATGGGAAAGTTAACAAGATCTTACTGAGTCATGGGATTGAGATGGGAGTTGATGTCCTTCATGCCCGAACTGCGCTGAAAGGAGAGCGGAGCTGCGCCCCTCTCCAAGATGACTACGGAGCTTGGAGTGATGAGCACCTGAAGGCAGGTGCCTTCCTCCCTTTGGGCTAGTATTTTGTAGACTTCCTGAACTATGTCAAACTGGCTCCATTCCGGCTCCCACCAAACTCATACAGACTTTTGGCGGGGTTAAAGTATTTGTTTCTGAGGCACGAGTGGGAGGTCCCCATTCCGGTAGACATTATGTACTTCTTTTGCCTCAAGGCCAGTCCCGACTAGAGGGGGTGAGGTGAAATTTTTTACTACCTCACTCATTTTCTCAACTCAGCATTCATCATCAACCTCCCCAGCCACCCAAATGACTATAAAGACTTATTCTTTATGTCAAATGGGTTCAAGAATTGCGAACACCGATACTTCAAACGTCCTTGTAAGTCTTCTATCTTTATGAATTCAACACATGAACTTTTTATCACTTTCACACATTTTTTTTATTCTGACTGAGTTATTTCCTTGTGCAGCTATATTTGCGAGGACAAAGCGATCTGAGACCCTTGGGGGCCAATATGAGAACTTGTCTAGTCTTCCTCCGATGGAGAAAGACTATTGTCAGGTTGTAAATGATGCCACCATGGTGGCCTGCAACCTGATCAGCAAGGTCCAGACACTGGCTCTCAGGACCCGAGTTCCTCTTCCTGTCATCCCTGAGCTCCTTCTCCTCAAGAAGCATTTCCAGCCAATGAAAACATCGAAGTGGAGGAAGACGTGGCACCGCTGGTGCAAAAAAGGCGAGCTCCTAAGGATAATCAGGGGCCTGACCCAGAACGAGCTGCGTCCGGGGCAGCAACTAGCCCCTCTGGCCAAGGTAACCCATACCCATACAGAGAGTTAGATCGGGTTGCTGCCAATTATAGACTAATTCGATTTAACCCTAACCAGCTCGTTAGTCATCATCATATTTATCCAGTCCTAAACACAACCCACCTCTAGTGTGTGGACCATTTGGTGGTAAGCTATGACCACAGCTGCCCCAAAGGTACCATGTGGTTGACAACACTCTCAATTGTAGGTCCACCATTTTTGAAGAGTATGGTACAAACCATAGGACTTGGCCTTCCTTGTGTCAGGGTGTATATGCCCCTGGTTTTAGGTAGTACGTAGATGAGTTCAGCTCTGAGGAAGGACCTGAACCCCGTAGGACCCAGGAGATCATAATTTTAGATTCTCCCCCACTTCCGTTAATCCAAAAGTTAGGGGTTGTGCCCAGCCCGGTCAATAACCCCGGGCCGATTGTAATAGATTTCTCCCCTAGACCGGAGGGTACGGTTCTTGCTCTTTCTCTTGTGTTTATAATACTTTGAATACTGAATCCTCCGTTCGCTCTTTTTCAGGTGAAGAGATGGAGCTGCCAGAAGCCCCGGGTTTGAGGGGTGCTTTTAAGGCTGGTGGGGTTGGAGCTGGTCTTGTGGTGAAGAGAGCCAGAGTGACAAAGAAAACAGCTCCGAAGACTGGAGGTACCACTGAGTCTCTGGCTAAAGACAAAGGTGCTAGCTCCACCCAAGAGCAGCCGCAGAAGAAACCTCCCTCAACTCCGTAACAACAGTCACTGTTCACCAAGCTCCTCGTCCCCTTCCTCGACACGTACCTCCCTCAAATCTTCAAGTGATCCAAGGCGAGGCTCCCACTGTCCAGATCCTGGTCAAGCCACTCGACCTGGACAAGATCCCCGAGGCTTTTCAGGGTACTATGTACGAGGTGGCAACCATATGGCCGACCATGCTTACAGAGCCCACGCCAGAGACTTAAGGGCTATAGAGGAGCGTACACCTGAAGACGTCCTCGAATTTACCATGGGGATGAACCTCACCGTGAGTCCTTCTCATTCTCCTAACTTTTTGTTTCTCTTTAGTTTTTTTATAAACTATTCTTGACTTGCCTCATTCTTTTGCAGTCCGTCCTGGCTCAATTTCAAGGAATTGATCGGGTTAAAGCCAGGGACGAGGAGCTTCGAGCTGCCCTGAGTGCTGCTCAAGAGGGCGAACAGACTGCCAAAGCTGCACTGGTTTCCTTCTAGGAGAGCGAGTGGTCTGCAAAAGTCGCTCTGTCTGCCTCCCAGAATCAGGTCATGGAGGTGAGTCGTCGCGTGGACCAGCTTCAGGGTGAAAATGTAGAACTCTGGAAGAAGCCGAACGAGGTCGAGGCCAAGGCCAAGGAGGAAGCTGCAGATTCATCGACTCAAATGGAGGAGATGCTTTACCATTGCTGGGCTTTCAACCAGCACGGGAACATATCCTTTATGCAGCCCGAGCTGTGGGAACCATATCTTGCCAGGTTCAAGATTTGGTTCTCATAGGAACCATCGGAGACCGCCGAAGCCTTTGAAGCTGTTAAGGGAGATGGCGAGGATGTGACATCTCTGGAGCGAGCTGACGGTCCTCAGTGATTTATTTTTCACTTTCATTTTTTTTTAGCTTCTGTAACTAAGTCCATTGGGACCAAAACAATTGTTTTCATGCTCAAGTTGAGGTTTTTCTCCTCGAGATGACAATATATTTTTGAATATACATCTAACTTGTGATCTATTTTTAATTCCCTTAGTCTATTATTTTCTCATGTTTATGAATCCTTAGATTCCTATACATTCGAAATCTTATGGGTTGACTTTAGATTGAGATATATTTTTATCGATGTCTTAGTTGTATCCAAGATTTTTCTCGCTTATTTGCGTCATACCCATTAAGAATCAGGCCTCAGACCTGGTTATATCCAAGGTTTTAGAGATTTCTCAAACTTAGTTTGTGTTTGGTCTTTTGAAAATTCAAGCTTTAAAAAGCCATTGAATAATCAATTTTCCAAACTCTAAGTTTTAATCTTTATCCGAATAAGCTAAACTCTCTTCAGTTATGTGCCCCTCAAGCAACCAGAACGTATAAATGTTCTTGGTTGTTTTTACAAAGTGAGCTCATGATAATAAAACGATAAACTTGGTTATTTAATAATCCAACTGTTATTGAATTGAAATGACTTTTATAAATAAGTCTTACATGAACAGTAATTCTGAAAACATTAAAGACAACAAAACTATTGATAATAATTTTTTAAGTGTAGGGCATTCCAGGTCCGTGGGACTATTTTCCCACTTAGTCGGGCTAGCTTGAAAGTTCATTCGCGCAGAACCTCTACAATTTTATACGGTCCTTCCCAGTTCGGCCCTAACACACCGTCCTTGGGATCTTTATTTGCTAAAAAGATCCTTCGGAGAACCAGATCACCTAATCTGAGTATGCGTCCCTTAACCTTTGAATTGAAATAACGAGTGATATTCTGTTGATAATGGCCGAGCTGCAATTTTGATGCCTCTCATTTTTTTTATTAGATCAAGGGATGCACTGAGTAGTTCGTGATTATGATCTTGATCAAAGGTCTTTTGTCTGTGAGTCGTGGCCATCGCCTCAATTGGGAGCATAGCCTCGCTTCCAAAGGTTAGGGAAAAAGGGGTATGTCTCGTGGAGGTTCTATGTGAGGTCCGGTAGGCCCAGAGTGCTTGTGGGAGCTGCTCGGGCCATAATCCCTTGGCCTCATATAGTCTTTTCTTCAAGCTTGCCTTCATGGTTTTGTTTATGGCCTCGACCTGCCCATTGGCTTGTGGGTACGCTACTGATGAGAAACTTTGGGTTATGCCATATTTTTCACAAAATTCTGTAAACAGATCACTATCGAACTGAGTTCCGTTGTCTAATACGATCTTTTTAGGGAGTCCAAATCGACATATGATATTCTTCACAATGAAATCCAGGACTCTCTTCGAGGAGATAGTTTCCAAAGGTTCAGACTCTACCCACTCTGTGAAATAAGCGATTGCGACTACTGCATAATGAACTCCTCATTTTCCTGTTGGCAGGGAACCTATTAAGTCAATTCCCCATGCTGCAAATGGCCAAGGGGATGAGATCATAGCAACAGTTATGGATTTTATAAGTTTAACCTATAGTTTAGAAATATTAATTATAACGTAAGGTTTAATTAATATTGTTGGTCCTAGAAATATTGTTCATTATAACCTAAGGTTTAGATAGAATTAATAAGATCGTGACACTTGTCACAAGCATGTTTATTAAGGAATTAAGTATTTTTGATGAATAGTTTAATTAAAAGAAAGATCTAGAAGATCTAGAACCTTCCAGCAACTGTTAGGATCACATTTTTACTAAGTCAAAGCCCTGTAATCAATTCAAAATATGCTGAAAAAGTGCAAATACGTGTTTGATATATCAACGTATGCCGATATATCACAGTTATAGGGGATGATATGTCGCCTACGGGAGATACGGAAAACACGTCGACTTCGCATAAACGAAAACACGAAGGCTCGGGCATAGGTAGGGGCGATATATCGCCTAGGGATGGCGATATATCGACTCCTGGAGCCATTTTTGAAATATTTGTGGATATAAATTAGAAACAACCCTTAACCACTTAGACTTGCTCTTGAACGATTTTGACCGAGTTTTGGGCATCTGTTGAACGATAATTCAAATATTTTTCATTTTATATTCATTTATTTATTCATTCTAAAAGGAGTTAGTTTCACTGCTTGAACTCTATAAATAAGGCCTAGTACTCAGCCATTTCACTCATCATTCAAGCATTCTCAGAGCCTCCAAGCTGCTAAGATTATTATAGAGAGAAACACTTGGGTTTTGGGATAAAATCTTTTCCAAAGATTTTCTAAACACTTGGGAAGTAAGATAGAGTGTTATTTCGATATCTAGGTGTAAATCAAAGTTCTAGATCATCCAAGGTATTCTTATCTGTAAGTTCAGTTCTTCATGGTTCTTTAGTTTTCTTTTTCTTTCAGATCCTAACTCTTTGTTATGATTCTTGGTTAGGTGTTTAAGTTCTTTGAAACTTAAGGTTTTTCGATAAGTTTTTACTTTGATGGTTTAGTTCTCTTTTTCATCTTATTTTCTTTAGAAACTCATGGTTTTATTGTTGGTTTTAGGAGTGTTCCAAATCCCGTTCTTGTCTCCATATCCCGGTTTTTGGTAAGGAAAATATGTTAGATTATATGTGTTTATTTTATGTTATGATATGTTTTATGTTATGATATGATATGTGATATGATATATGTTGTAGTCCTTAGGCATATGACTTGCTTAGATAGCCAGCCCCAAGAATTTTTATCATTTTCGTAGTTTAGAGTTATGATTTACCCTACCTCGATTAGTAGACAAAGGACCTAGATGGGTTATCATATACTATAGTTGTGATCTAACCTACCTCGATTAGTAGACTGTGGACCTAGATGGTTTTATCACATACCACGTTAATGAGTTAATGACCATTAATATTGTAGTCCTATATGATATACATTTTTATAGTCATATGTTTTATAGTATATGCTTTATGATATAGTCTTATGTTTTATGATTTATGACATATATGTTTTTAGTAGATTTTCCTTGCTGGGCATTAGGCTCATTCCTTTATTTTTAGATGGTGCAGGAAAATGAGCATGGAAGGCGGGAAAGATTCGTGGTAGCTTGGCATGTGTGTTGAGGATGGATGGATTGAATGGATTGCTAGAAGATCGAGGATGGCGTTGTTTTTAAGTATTTTGATATTATGTTTTTATGTATTTCCGCACTCAGTATTTTAAACAATTGATTTAATGTTTATGTTTATGTTTTATAACAATGAGATCCTATACCATATTTTGGATTTGGTACAATATTTTGGGTTTTAAATAAAGTTATGTTATTTCATACGTATGTATTTCAAATTAGTAGCTATATCATAATAGTTTAATGGTCTGAGGTCTTAGAAATAGTTGGGTCACTACAGTTGGTATCAAAGCAACAATTTATATGCATGAAGTTCTCCTTGATACACACGCACAAGCTCCGAATCTAACCACCAATGTAAGTGTTTATGTTTGTTATGTGTATGTTTATGTTTATAGCTAATGTTTTAGTCATTATGTTTTCAGTTAAAAATGGATGGAGGCTTGACCTATCAGGATATCTGAGCCATTACGGCATTGAAAATGATTAGAGAGCCAAGGAATACAGTAGGAGTGTTAGAAAGAATCACTCAGAGACTGATCTTATTCCACAAGGAGATAGTTCACCTTCAGACTACTAAGCAAATTATGATGAGAGCTATGGAACAATATGTCCTAGTAATTAGGCTTTTTAAGGATTTTACTTTTGTAATTTAAACATTAGAAGAAATATGGGAGACTATAGATGATGATGATGATTTATCAGTAGCCATGAGATATTATTTTCTCATACTTAGGTTCACCTCTAAGTTGGAATTTCAATTCATGAATGAGCAAAAGCATAGCATCTTCATGTGTGGATGCAAAAAATCCACTAAAGAAAAACTCTCTAGTCCCTAGTTGGAACACAGGGATAAAAGTCGCTTAGTCATGCTATCGGGCTTGAGCCTGTAGGCCTTTCGAAAATGGGAGGTTGTCTCAAGGGAAGCAAAACATTATGAGTCATGGGGTTTGGCCCTGCTAAGCTAAGGGGCCAAAATAAACATTACAAAAGAATAGGCACACAAGGCCCTCACATAATGAGGTCCGGAGTGCTCGAGCGAGGTTGACATGCTCATAGGTCAAGAAGTACTCACATACGTGAGATTTGACAAAGGCACCTAAGGCATGTGCCTACCTACGTGCAAAGGACACCCGAGCCATGTATGGCGAAGGCACCCAAGTCATATGCCTCGGTCGTGCTAGCATCCCGCACGGCAAGGCATGCCACACCACAGCCCTGCGCACGTCTCGCGGGGTACGACCTCGCGACGGAGCCTCGCACAGCGAGGCACAACTTATCTCACCTGCGCATCTCGCGGGGGACAGCCTCGCCAAGAAGCCTCGCACAGCGAGGCACAACCCATTTCGCCCACGCGCGTCTCGTGAGGTACAACCTTGCCAAGGAGCCTCGCGCAGCAAGGCATGACCCCCCTCGCACCGCGTGCATTTCGCGAGGTCCAATAGTACCCAGGAGCCTCGCACCATCCTTTGGAAAACATCGCATAGCGAGGCTGAATGCTTCACCCCATCCCGTGAACGGTCTTGCATAGCGAGGCTGTGTGCCTCGTGCTTGGTATCTCGTCCCGAGCCTCGCGCCTAGCATCTCGACGGAGCACCCCTCGGCCACGCACCTAGGGCCTCAGGGCATGGGCCTCGCGCCAAGCACCTCTTGGCCATGCATTAGGGCCTCGCACCACCATGGTCTCGCGCCACTAGCCTCGCGCACCTGGGCATTAAGGCCTCGCGCAACCATGTGCAACAGCCTCGCACCACCATGGTCCCGTAGACCCCCAAGGCGTCTCGCGCCACCAGCCTCACGCACCTAGGCATCAAGGCCTCGCGCACCCATGTGCAAGGGCCTCGCACCACCATGGTTCTGCGGCCCCCCAATGCGTCTCGCGCCACCCGCCTCGCGCACCTGGGCATCATGGCCTCACGCACCCATGTGCAACAGCCTTGCACCACCATGGTCCCACGGCCCCTCAAGGCGCCTCACACCACCATGGTCTCGTGGCCCCCAAGGTGCCTCGTACCACCATGGTCCCGCGGCCCCCCAAGGTGCCTCACACCACCATGGTCTCGTGTCTCGCGTACCCGTATGGGGTCTATGACCTCTAGAAGGAGCGTGCGAGGAGCAATAGGAGAGACCCAAGAGCTATTAGGTATTGAGCCAATAGTGGTATAGATGACTGAGTATATCGTTCATGTCAACACACAAGCTTTCCCACACTTAGTAGAACGAGGAATAGCTTTGAGCAGATACATACCTTGGAGATACGAGAATAACCATTAGGTACAAAGTACCCGTACGTGAATGGGTGGAGGATGTACGACCATGAGGAGGATAGAAGCATGACCCTAACACATGTATCACACAGGTAGTGGAGGTACGAATTTGTATAGAGAGTGGAAGCACTATATGCATGCCTCTGACTGTGTCCCAGGCCGACACCATGCCCTTCTACTCCACCATGACTTGTGCCACTACTCTGACAATGTACCTATGTACAATCTTGTCCCCTGGGACCACAATGTATGAGGAGCCATTAGAGCCCCAATATAAATAGATCATCACCCCTCCAGAAAAGGGGTTGGAAAATTCATTGTACACTCAAGATATTAAGCAATATACAAAGGCTAACTCCATTGTTGATCTGTGTTTATTCTTCCATAAGTTCATTCTAAGTTCTTATCTATAGATCTCCATACTTACCTTTGAGTTTTTCCATCTAATTACGTTGACGAGATTTCACTGTCAACAGTTTGGCACCGTCTGTGGGAAGAACAAGCATCAAGCCAACGTTCTTTCATCACTTCCAACAAAGAAAGACGCTAAGATGTTCAAAACGCCTACGGCAACTACAAGATGATGAGGTTCGCCGGGACGGAATAGAGCGGAGGGCTCCCAAGAAAGACCCCCCTCTGCCTAAGCATGGAGGTAGAACGGAGGAACCTCTTCCCCCAAAGGAGGCGGAGGAAGCATCGTCCCCGGCCATCCGGCCTGACGGAGATCATTCAGAACTGCCAGTGCATTCCCTTCACTGGCCCCTGGTACCACCACGCTCAGGCCAACACAACCCAGGTCCATCGACACACGGGCCGGGCAAGGGTCCTAGGGTACGCTCGGTAAGTTCCAGCTCAAGAACTCGCTCATACAAGGATGAGATTCGCGAGTTACATAAAAAGACTCAAAGGCTGGAAATAATGATAGAGAACATGCATGAGATCTTAAACGACCTACTGCAGGGAAAGTCAAGCATACCTCTTCCTAAGCGTAAAGAGAAGGAGAATGAAAAAGGGGAAAACGATGTCCCCGTAGATGATGGGAGAACCCGAATTTCCACCAGTAAAACTCCCCCGACAAAGTCCCATGGGGGACTTAGGTCGACGAAATGCCCCCAGGAGCAAAGGCGGAGGGAAGACGATGGTCGTAAGAATGAAGTAGAAGTCACCTCAAAAGAAGCGCCCCCTAGCTTAAGAGAAAAGCTCGATGGAAAAAGGTCTGAAGTGAAAAACACGCCCCCCATAGTTCCCCCAAGGAACACAACCAAAGCAAGGGTTCAGTCTGAGGACCCGCGAGACTCCTCAAGCAAAAAGAGGAGGGGACTAGACACCAAATTGCGAAGCCCTCGAAGCAAGATTACTACTACACTTGGGGGGCACAAAGATGATGAAGAATTTGACCGTGATTTGCCCTTCACAATGGATATCCAGACTGAACAAATGCCCACCGGCTTTAGAGAGCCTTGCATGACTCCGTACAAGGGCACTACAGACCCAAAGTATCACTTAGACTCCTTCAATAACTTGATGATGTTAAGAGGGGTCAACAACGGGGAAAAGTGTCATTGCTTTGTCGTTACGCCTAAAGGAGTTGCGTACAAGTGTTCCAAGAGGTTAAGGCCAGGAACAATCAAGTCATGGCAGAAATTCTCTGATGAATTTCTTCAGCAACACCATGTAGCCCGTGATTACGTCATGCCAGTTACCAACCTCGTTAACGTAAAACAAGGCGAGAATGAAAGTCTGAAGAACTATATCCATAGGTTCAATATAGAAGCAACAAAGGTGGGAAGTTTAACAAAAGCAGAGCTCAAGATGGCTATTACAGCCGGAGTTCATCAAGGGAGCAAGCTATGGGATAACATGCTCAAAAGAGAAGTTTTAAATTTAGATGATTTCTTCGAGAGAGCACAGAAGTACATACGGGTGGAAGAGGGTCGTAAGAACTCGCTTGTTGAAGAAAGTGAACCTTCCTCCAGTCGCCCTACAACCAATACGTCTGAAGATTCCATATAGAAGGGGGTGTTGTGCTAGAGGGGTTGCTGACCAAGTTTGAGATTGAACGAAGACCATCTAGTCATGAAAGTCCCGACCCGAGAGGAGATCACCTCAAAAATTGCAAAAAGGGTCTCAAAATTAGACGCCTGCAAAAAGGGTCTCAAAGTAGACGCTTGCAAAAAGAGTCTCAAAGTAGACGCTCGCAAAAATGGTCTCAAAGTAGATGCTTGCAAAAAAGGGTCTCAAAGTAGACGCTTGCAAAAAAGGTCTCAAAGTAGACGCTTGCAAAAATGGTCTCAAAGTAGACGCTTGCCAAAAAGGGTCTCAAAGAAGACGCTTGCAAAAAGGGTCTCAAAGAAGACGCATGCAAAAATAGTACTATGCCTAATGACGAGAAGGACGCTTCTCGCAAGAAATAATAAGTGAGCGCAAAAATATATAAAAGGATAACTAGAACCCAAGGGGTCAACATATCCTTATAGATACAATCAAGGTGCACCAAAGAAAGACCTATCGAACCTCCTTCCTTGTAGGTTCCAAAGGACCTCAAGCTTGATAAATACCAAAAAAAAAAAAATTAAAAAAAAGGGGATGATAAGGAAGAGAAGAGTCTACAAGAACACCTAAAGGCCTCCCTATAGACTGGGGGGCAAGTGTGGATGCCAAAAATCCACTAAAGAAAAACTCTCTAGTCCCTGGTTGGAACACATGGATAAAAGTCGCTTAATCATGCTATCGGGCTTGAGCATGTAGGCCTTTAAAAAATAGGAGGTTGTCTTAAGGGAAGCAACACGTTATGAGTCATGGGGTTTGGCCCTGCTAAGCTAAGGTGCCAAAATAAACATTGCAAAAGAATAGGCGCACAAGGCCCTCACATAATGAGGTCCGGAGTGCCCGAGCGAGGTTGACATGCTCATAGGTCAAGAGGAACTCACATACGTCAGAGTTGACAAAGGCACCTAAGGCATGTGCCTACCTACGTGCAAAGGACACCCGGGCCATGTATGGCGAAGGCACCCAAGTCTTATGCCTCGGCCGTGCTAGCATCCCGCGCAGCAAGACATGCCACACCACAGCCCGGCGTGCGTCTTGTGAGGTATGGCCTTGCGACGGAGCCTCACACAGCGAGGCACAACTCATCTCGCCTGCACGCATCTCGCGAGGGACAGCCTCGCCAAGAAGCCACACACAGCGAGGCACAACCCATCTCGCCCGCGCGCGTCTCGCGAGGTGCAACCTTGCCAAGGAGCCTCGCGCAGCAAGGCACGACCCCCTCGCATCGCGTGCATCTCGCAAAGTCCGATAGCCCCTAGGAGCCTCGCACCATCCCTCGGACAGCCTCGCATAGTGAGGCTGAATGATTCGCCCCATCCCTTGAATGGTCTCGCATAGCGAGGCTGTGTGCCTCGTGCCTGGTATCTTGTCCTGAGCCTCGTGCCTAGCATCTCGACGGAGCACCCCTCGGCCACGCACCTAGGGCCTCGGGGCATGGGCCTCGCGCCAAGCACCCCTTGGCCATGCATTAGGGCCTCGCACCACCATGGTCTCGCGCTGCTAGCCTCGCGCACCTGGGCATCAAGGCCTCACGCACCCATGTACAACAGCCTCGCACCACTATGGTCCCGTAGCCCCCCAATACGTCTCGCGTCACCCGCCTCGCGCACCTAGGCATCATGGCCTTGTGCACCCATGTGCAACGGCCGCACCACCATGGTCCCGCGGTCCCCCAAGGCACCTCGCACCACCATGGTCCCGCAGCCCCCAAGGTGCCTCGTAGCACCATGGTCCTGCGACCCCCCAAGGTGCCTCGCATCCCCATGGTCTCGTGTCTCCCGTACCCGTATGGGGTCTAAGACCTCTAGAAGGAGCGTGCAAGGAGCAATAGGAGAGACCCAAGAGCTATTAGGTATCGAGCCAATAATGGTATAGATGACTGAGTATATCGTTCATGTCAACACACAAGCTTTCCCACACTTAGTAGAACGAGGAATAGCTTTGAGCAGATACATACCTTGGAGATGTGAGAATAACCATCAGGTACAAAGTACCCGCACGTGAACGGGTGGAGGATGTACGACCATGAGGAGGATAGAAGCATGACCCTAACACCTGTATCACACAGGTAGTGGAGGTACAAATTTGTATAGAGAGTGAAAGCACTATATGCATGCCTCTGAATGTGTACCAGGCTGACACCATGCCCTTCTACTCCACCATGACCTATGCCACTACTCTGAAAATGTACCTATGGTCAATCTTGTCCCCTAGGACCACAATGTATGAGGAGCCATTAGAGCCCCAATATAAATAGATCATCACCCCTCCAGAAAAGGGGTTGGAAAATTCATTGTACACAAAAGCTATTAAGAAATATACAAAGGCTCACTCCATTGTTGATCTGTGTTTATTCTTCCATAAGTTCATTCTAAGTTCTTATCTATAGATCTCCATACTTACCTTTGAGTTTTTCGATCTAATTTCATTGACGAGATTTCACCGTCAACATCATGAATCTTCCCCGAGGTAGTTTTGAGGCTCAAGATAATGATGATTATGAAGAAATAGATGATGATATGTTAGATGAAGGGCAGACATTATAAGATCCTTATTTTTAGATTTACCCTAGTTATCTTAGTTTATTTATTTTTGTGCATTTATGATTGTGCTTAGTGAAATCTTTTTCCAAATGAATATTATTGTTATTTTGAATGACATGTATGAGTTTGATTTTTTTTTTACTATCATAATAAATAATAAATTCAAGAAATAATTATTAAGTTCGGTGAGGGTGGATACAAATCAATGGACCGGGTTCTGTATTGTGAGTTTAGGGGGCCATAGTAGTGGGAATGATTTTATTGATCCCAACCCTCCCTCAATATGGTTAACTTTGGAACAACGACGAGTTTCGAGCCTGAGAATTAAGTCATATAGGATAATTAGAAACAAACTTAGAAAATAATAAAGATGGCTAATTTTCTAAGTATAGAAACACACCCTAATTATAAAGAAGGCTTACATAATTCTTCATAAGAAATCATAACTGATAGGTCCGAGTTATGTTTGCTTAGACTAAGTTTTTCCTTAGAGCCTATTAGGGTAAGTTCTAACATGTTTTTCTTGACTGTTAGAACTTTGTTGAAGATGTCGCTCAGAAGGTCTGCATGCACAGCCGGAAATGCCTCCAGCACCACCAACGAGACTAACGAAGCCCCTCCAGTCCAAAGAAGGGGAACACATGCTGCCAATGCTGCTGCTAATAGAAGTGCACCGCCTCTGGTTGACAACACCGTTGAAATTGTCTGGCTACGACAACAAGTGGAAGAATTGCTGCAGGAACAACGACAACAGACTCAATTGTAGCCTCAGACTCAGCCGCAACCTCAGCCGCAACCTCAGCCGCAACCGCAGCCTCAGCTAGCGGTTCAGGCATCCCAGCAAGTAGGTCCGTAAGGGGGATGGCAATGGCGAACTATGCGCCTTACCCAACTCAGTACATTGAGCCAGACTATGAGCGGTTTTGTAAGCAACACACTCCAAACTTTGAAGGGACAACGGACCCCTTCGAGGCAGAAGAATGGCTCAGGAATGTAGAGCCGATCCTAGCACACATGAACCTTGACAACGCGGATCGCATATCCTGCGTTTCATCTCTTTTAAAGAAGGATGCTAGAATCTGGTGGGATTTAGTACAGCAGTCTCACGATGTTGCCACCATGACATGGACTAGATTTGTGGAGCTCTTACACAAGAAGTACTATAACTCAGCAGTCATCGCCACAAGAGTCGAAGAATTCTCCAGTCTCAAGCAGGGAAACTTGACAGTAGTAGAGTATGCTCGTCAGTTCGACTGACTAGCCAAGTTTGCACCAGAGTTGGTCCCAACCGACTTTTTGAGGGTCACCAAGTTCGTTAGGGGACTCAGACCCAAATTTGAGCTAGGAGTCAAGCTAGCAAACCCTGGAACCACTTTTTACGCCGATGATCTAGAAACTACTATAGAGGTGGAGAGGCTCCAAGCGAATGTTAGTAAGGAGGAGGCCAGCAAGCCTGAACCTAAGCAGTAGAATCAACCTCAAAATGGTCAGAACTAGAATAACAACCATCAGCATAGCAACAATAATGGCCAAAAGAGAAGGCATTGATGGACCCAAAACGGGTATGTTTAAATATTTATACTCGCAAGCGCACGAATCGTATTTATAGAATAGTTTTCGTGTAAGCACGAGGTCGAACCCAGAGGAGTTGTCTAAAATAAAAAAGAAAACAATTTTAAATCAAAAGTAATAAATTCTAACCTAGTTCCAAAGATTGATGAGTTTTAATATTATGAACATAAAATAAAAGATTGAAAAATAAAGCTATTTAAGAGAATGAAAATAAACCAATAATGATTTGACAATAAGTGTTAAAAGAAAAGATTATTAAGATACTAGAATCCACAAAATGTAAGTTTAATAATATTTATTAGTATATTGATTCCCAAGTTTTAGTGATAGTTAAAATAATTTAAACTATCATTTTCCAAAAAGATTTATAATTTTAAACACAAATTTCTTATAAAAAGATAGGATTTTTCTTCACTTTTTAAAATTATAATTTCAAAGCATTTAGTGTAAATCAATCTAATGAAATAACAAATAAATCAATGAACATTATTTATAAGGCAAAACATAATATTTTTGTTCTAAGCATGGATGTGTACAATTTAATGACACATCTTACACAAAGAATATTATGTTTATGCACTAATGAAGAACAAAGTGTAAATATGTTCTAACAATCTAAAATACAAGATATTTAAGATGAAAGAAATATATGTAGAAGAAAAATCCATAAAATTTGTTGTATTACAAGGGAAATCAACATACAACATAAATATTACTTAGTTACAAGTTGCTTCATCATGATCTTAATAATCTTATGAAAAAGATTAGAAGCACATAACTAGAGTAGAAATTTCAAAATAAATGACATACATACTTGCAAAATGCTCTTGAAAAACCCAAATGGAAGAGAGAATGGTAGAGAGAAAATGAGAGAAAAAAGATGGTAACCAAAAATTAAGCACCCAAAAATGGTCTTCAAAACCCTTATTTATAGCCAAAATGAGATTATTAAAATAATCAATTTAAATTAAGTAAATTGATTAAATTAATAATAATATGGTAAATAGGGGTAAATTATAGGAGTGATGATGATTTTGGGTGAAAAATGTGTAGAAAAGTGGGTAAAAAGGTGGCATTTTTGTCATAGGGGACACAAGAGCAAGTTGATGGGCTCAAGGGAATGGTGTACGGTACACCAGGCGGCTGAGCAGGAAATGGGTGGCATGGGCCTGAAAGATGGCTTGGGCCGTTCTATGTGGTGGTGGTGAGATGCTTGCTGGGCATGGTTTGGGCCTTGGGGCATTGAGCTGGCCCAAATTGAGATGCTGAAGGAAACCGTGGGGTGCCAGGCGGATTGGAGACAAGTGCATATGAGGAGATGCTTTGGGACTTGGTGGCATCAGGTGTGAAGTGATGCTGAATGGATGACAGCTGGCATTGAGGATTGAAGCTTGCCGAAGGAGAGATGGAGAAGTTGATGGCTGAGTGTGTTGGAAGGCTTTGGGCCGTACGGCAGGCAGCCTCCTTGGGCCTAAGAAAAATGCCCAACTTCCTTGCTAATCTCTTCAAAAATGCCATTTTTTTTCTTTCTTTTCCTTCTTTTTCAAGCATACAACATAATTCCTACAAGATGAAAATAAATTAAGTAAGAATAAAATATTTTCAATTATAAATAAATTATATTAATTATTTGAAAATATTGATTATAACTTAATTTAATATAGTATTTAAGTTCAAAAGAATTACATTTTTTACTTCTAACTTAACAATACAAATTTCAAATAATTAAATTACAACATATTATAATAAAATATCTATAAAAACATATAAAATCAAAATAAACCTAATAAATTCAAAATTACTTAAAAACTTAATAAATCAATTAAAAACTCAAGAATTAAGCAACAATTAGCACATAAAAAATGGTAAAATAACTCTATTTTGTAGAGTTATCAGGCATCCTGATAGTAAGCAATCCGACAATGACAAAAGAGCACGGACTAGCAATGGAAGCAATAGGTCAGGTTATATAGAATACCCACAGTGCTCCAAATGCCAAAAGAAACATCTTGGGGAGTGTCGTTCAAACACCAAAGGATGTTACAATTGTGGCCAGGAAGGTCATCAGAAGAGGGAATGTCCACAACTCAAGCAAGAAGAGAAAAGGGACAACAAGATGGTTCTAGCCAGAGTCTTTGCCTTGATCTAGGGAGAAGCTAAAGCTAGTAACAAAGTGGTGACAGTTCAGATTCCTATCCGTGATAATATATGTTTAGTATTATTTGATTCGGGAGCAACACACTCGTATATCTTGTTAGGAATGATAGAGAAATTACACAAACCTTGTGAAAGATTTAGAACTAGGTTTGTGAGAGACTTTCCTTCGGGCGAGTTAGTCCTATCATCATGGATAGTACGAGGTGTACCAATCAAAATCGAGGACATAGAACTAGAAGGAGACCTGATAAAACTAGAAATCAAAGACTTTGACGTAATACTGGGCATGGATTGGTTAGCAAGGCATGGCACAACCATCGATTGCAGGCGTAAGCAAGTGATGCTCGAAACTCTTGATGGTCAGAAACTATGTTTTATGGGAAAGATTTCAGGACTACGAACACCACTTATCTCATCTCTCAAAGCTCAGAGAATGATAGAGAAAGGATGTCATGCATTCTTAGCTAGCGTTACGGATGTGGTACAGGAAACACCACTAAAGGTTGGAGACGTCCGCATTATAAGGGAATTTCCAAAAGTATTTCCTGACTACTTACTAGGGTTGCCGTCGACTCGGGAAATTCACAATCGAACTAGTACCAGGAACTGAGCCTATCTCTAAGGCACCACACCGGATGTCACCTATCGAACTCAAGGAGTTGAAAACGCAGTTATAAGAACTCTTAGACTTGGGTTTCATTAGACCAAGCCATTCTCCATGGGGAGCACTGATTTTATTTGTGAAGAAAAAGGATGGAAGCATGCGAATATGTATAGATTACCGCGAGCTGAATAAGGTGACAATTAAGAATAAGTACCCGCTACCCTGGATCGACGACTTGTTTGATCAACTCCGAGGAGCGACCGTGTTTTCTAAGATTGATTTACGGTCCAGGTATCACCAGCTTAAGGTACGGGAAGAGGATATTCCAAAGATAGCTTTTAGAACTCGATATGGACATTATGAGTTTTTAGTTATGTCTTTTGGTCTTACCAACGCTCCAGCCACATTTATGGATTTAATGAATCGGGTCTTCAAGGATTACTTGGACAAATTAATTGTAGTGTTCATTGACGATATTTTGGTGTTCTCTAAGGACGAAGTCGAGCACGAGGAACATTTAAGAATGACCATGCTAGGATTAAAGGAGCATCAATTTTACGCCAAGTTCAAGAAGTGCGAATTTTGGCTTTCGCAAGTAATGTTCCTCGACCATATAGTATCCATAGACGGAGTTACTATAGACAAAGCTAAGGTAGAGGCTGTGAAGGATTGGCCAAGACCTAAGAATGCGTCAGAAGTTAGAAGTTTTCTTGGGTTAGCAGGCTATTATCAGAGATTTGTAGAAGGCTTTTCTAAGATAGCCACTCCGCTTACCAACCTGACCCAGAAACAACAAAGGTTCAACTGGACGGATAGATGTGAAGAGAGTTTCCAGTTGCTCAAGGACAAGCTATGCTCAACATCAGTACTTTGTGTACTGACACCTAATGACAAGTTTGTAGTATATATGATGCGTCGAAGCAGGGTTTGGGTTGTGTGCTGATGCAAAATGACAAAGTAATAGCTTACGCCTCAAGGCAGCTGAAGGAATATGAGCAACGCTATCCAATGCATGATATGGAGTTGGCAGCAGTGGTATTCGCATTGAAAATCTGGCGCCACTATCTTTATGGAGAACGGTGTGAGATTTATACGGACCACAAGAGCTTAAAGTATTTCTTCACACAGAAGGAGCTCAACATGAGGCAGCGCAGGTGGTTAGAACTAGTAAAGGATTATGACTGCGAAATCCTATACCACCCAGGAAAAACAAACGTAGTTGCTGATGTGCTAAGTAGGAAGAGTTACAGAAATCTAGCAGCGTTATATGGAATAGAAAAGCCGCTACAGCAAGAGCTGATCACTGCCGGAATAGAAATAGTCATTGGTCAACTGGCTAACTTGTCCATCCAGTCAAGTTTGTTAGAAGATATATGTTAGGGACAAGTTTCCTAATACGCAGCGAAATGGTGGTGGGGTTGGCCCAGTGTAAAACAAAAATTTTGTAACATATTTAAACTACCTTTAAATATGCGGATCCATTAATATACATACATTAATCATAAGCAAGTTAAGGATATAATTCATACCTCTTGAAGCCTATCAAGTGTCCTTGCTTTCTTTTCGTATTAGAACGATCTTCCTATCCAAGCTGCTCCCACGTACTCACACCAAGATCTTCCAAAGCATTCTCTACACCTCAAGAAGTGTGTGGGAACTTAGAAAATGAATGATAATTTATTTGTGATTCTACTTGATGTACTCAACACATGAGATCAAGAGAATAGGCCTGAGAATTGGTTCTTTATTTTTCAGGGAGAGAAAACTATCGTTCTATTTTTCACAGAGCGAATGTTCTGAGTTGTCTCAGATCTTTGAATATTTTCTGATTAGTCATACTTAAAAGAAAATATTCAAATTTAAAAAATAAATCTGTAACCAACTTACAATTTACTTTTGAATTAATTAATTATTCTATTAATGAAAAAAAGCAAGAACCAATTTTTGAATTATCCATTAATTAATTAATTAAATAAATAAAAATGAAAATCCTATCCGTGAAAATAGCCCTACACGCCACACACAGTCCATGGACTGTGTGTGCACGTGTAGCATCCCTATTTTTAGGGATGTTGGTTTTTTCAATTTTTATTTAATTATTTATTCAAACTAATTTGTCAGATAATATCTAACAACCTGATAACTAATTCAAATTTGAATTCAAATTTAAATTAATTATCTTTTAAACTAATTATCAAATATAATTAATTATTTGAATAAATATTAATCTTTTAAATTCAAATCCAATTTGAACTTTCCAGATTATTATCTCCCACCCAAACAAAGATATTTAATTAATTCTACCAATTAATTAAATCTAATATTTTCGAAAATAAATATTTAATTTATTATAATTTCAAAAATTATAATTAATTAATTATTTAATTAAATTTCGAAATTAATTTAATTATTTAATATAATTTTGAAAATTATACAATAATTAAATATTAATTAATTTTGTTAACTACAACTAATTTGTAATTAATTAATTACTATTATCATATAATTGCATATTTGGCCTGAAGAACAAATTTCTTCTTAAATATGTCTTTAAACTATTTTTCCCTTTATATCAACTCTTACCTTGAATAGTGTTGATAGAGCCGCTATGAGGACCTATGGACCTATAATTCCAAGCTCCAATAAATTTGAGATTATTAATTAAACTCTTTAATTAAATAATCTTAATTTATTAATCTCATGATTATTCCACTATAAATATGAGACTGCACTCTTGTAATTATAGACATTTCATTTAATGAGTACTTTATAATTATAAAACGTCCATTGATGTAATCATTGCATACGACTTGACCCTCTAATAATGGTTCATAATTAATCGGGAATAAAATTACCGTTTTACCATTTTAATTATCTCTTGTTTCCTTAAGTACCATTGACTTTACTAGTGAAGGTTAATTCATAACTAAATTATGAATTTGAGCTCAATAACCTTTCAGTCTCAAAAGTCAACCCTTAAGAGAACCATCATTCAATCTCTTGCGAGAAGGCATAGATTCCATATCTGTATACTATGTCCCCAGCCATCTACATTAATGAGTTCCCAAAACAAAAGTTTCTAGCCTGATCATTCTGACAGACCCTAACAAGTGAATCAAATAACTCATATAACATAAATAGGAGTTCATAGTAACTTCAGGATTAAGATCTATTTGTATATGATCATCAGTTGATATATTTAATTAATACTTCAAAATTGTATTTAACTAAGTATTAATAAACATATCTGGTCTAGTTCTATATATTCTCTAATATATAAAGCACCTCCACTAAAGTGTCCTACTACACTAGTGATCCGGATCTAGATCACATGTATTCATAATACTAGTGGACCGTACTTGCAGTAATTAATCTAACGATTCCATAACTTTATTTTACTGCGAACTATTCAAGTTCATTTATCTCAAACACAATCCTCTCGTACCAATACGTGTTTGAGATCACATATATGAACTTAAATTTTTTTTATAGATATTCACATAATATTATCACAAAATAATATAGTCCATAAAATATATGCATAACAAATTCAATTCATTTATTTATTTCATAAAACAATGTCTACTACATATGCTTTCAGGGCACAATTTCCAACAATATACGGATCGGGAAAGGGCATGATGACACATTAGTGGAACATATGGTTGCTGTCAAAGAAGGCAAGGCCACATACTTCTCTATATCAGGACAGGGGTTCTTGAGATATAAGGGACGGGTATGCGTGCCGAATGACCATGGAATTAAGAAAAAGGTTTTAGAAGAAGCACACAATACCCCATACTCAGTTCACCCAGGATCGACCAAGATGACTCACGACCTTAAGGCACTATATTGGTGGCTGGGAATGAAGAAAGTTGAGCAGAATATGTGTCCAAATGCTTAGTATGCCAGCAAGTGAAACCGGAACATCAGTGACCTGCAGGCTTATTGCAACCACTTAGTATTCCGAAATGGAAGTGGGACGATATAGCCATGGACTTTGTGACATGATTACCGCAAACAAATAAGCAGTACGACTCAGCTTGGGTAGTAGTAGATAGACTAACCAAGTCAGCTCACTTCCTGCCTGTCAAGACTATGTACACAACAGATCAGTACGCAGACATCTATGTTCAAGAAATAGTACGAGTGCATGGAATCCCTAATACCATAGTATCTGATAGAGGATTTGTGTTTACATCGAGATTTTGGGAAAGCTTGCAGCATGCTATGGGTACCAAGTTAAGTCTTAGTACTACATTTCATCCTCAGACCGACGGTCAGTCCGAGCGTACCATACAGATTTTAGAAGATATGTTGCGTGCTTGTGTATTGGGCTTCGGAGGATCATGGAGTAAGTATTTGCCACTAATAGAGTTCTCCTACAACAATAGATATCAGTCAACGATCAGTATGGCACCCTATGAGTTACTTTATGGAAGGAAGTGTCGATCGCTGTTACATTGGGACAAGGTAGGAGAAAGACAACTTCTTGGACCCGAAGCTATTAGAGAGGCTCAGGATGTAGTAGCGCTAATTAGAAAGCGTATGCTCCCTGCTTTGAGTCGACAGAAAAGTTATGCAGATGCCAAGCAGTGAGATGTGGAATTCAAAGTCGGAGATCAAGTCTTCTTAAAGATATCTGCTATGAAAGGTGTGAGGTGGTTTGGGAAGAGAGGCAAACTTAGTCCCCAATTTATAGGTCCTTTTGAGATATTAGACAAGGTGGGAACAATTGCATATAGATTATCCCTACCGCCAGTTCTAGAAGATAGCCACAATGTGTTTCACATCTCGATGCTGCGTAGATATGTGTCAAACCCATCTCACGTCCTCAAGTACGATACGATAGCACTCAGAAAGACTTGAGTTACGAGGAACGGCCGGTTAGCATCCTAGATTGAGGGATGAAGGAATTACGATCAGAGAGTATTTGGATAGTCAAAGTCCTATGGAGTAATAGTTCAAAACGAGAGGCAACGTGGGAGTTGGAGGAAGACATCTTAGCTCGGTATCCGGAATTGTTTGGTAAGTAAATTTCGGGGACGAAATTCTTTTAAATAGGGGAGAATTGTAGTGTCTCAGAATTTTACTTCACTAGATAGTAGTAGTAGTAGTAGTAATAGTAGTAGTAGTAGTTAGTAATAGTTTGTAGTATGTTAGTTTCCGTGGATTTTGGTTCAAGCCGGGACTTAGTTGGAAACTCATAGCAACAGTTATGGATTTTATAAGTTTAACCATTAGTTTAGAAATATTAATTATAACATAAGGTTTAATTAATATTGTTGGTCCTAGAAATATTTTTCAATATAAACTAAGGTTTAGATAGAATAAATAAGAGCGTGGCACTTGTCACAAGCATGTTTATTAAGGAATTAAGTATTTTTGATGAATAGTTTAATTAAAAAGAAAGATCTAGAAGCTCTAGAACCTTCTAGCTGCTGTTAGGATCACATTTTTACTCAGTCAAAGTTGTTTAATCAATTCAAAATATGCTGAAAAAGTGCAAATACGTGTTTGATATATCAACGTATGCCGATATATCGCAGCTATAGGGGCCGGTATGTTGCCTACGGGAAATACGAAAAACACGTTGGCTTCGCACGAATGAAATCACGAAGGCTCGGGGCATAGGTAGGGGCGATATATTGCCTAGGGATGACGATATATCGGCTCTTGGAGCCATTTTTGAAATATTTATGGATTTAAATTAGAAACATCCTTTAGCCACTTGGACTTGCTCTTGTATGATTTTGACCGAGTTTTGGGCATCTGTTGAACGAAAATTCAAATCTTTTTCATTTTATATTCATTTTAAAAGGGGTTAGTTTCACTCCTTGAACTCTATCAATAGGACCTAGTACTCAGCCATTTCACTCATCATTCAAGCATTCTTCAGAGCCTCCAAGCTGCTAAGATTATTATAGAGAGAAAAACTTGGGTTTTGGGATAAAAGCTTTTCCAATCTAAGCTTTTCTAAACACTTGGGAAGTAATATAGAGTGTTATTTAGATATTGAGGTATAGATCAAAGTTCTAGATTATCCAATGTATTCTTATCCTTAAGTTCAGTTCTTCATGGTTCTTTAGTTTTCTTTTTCTTTCAGATCCTAACTCTTTGTTATGATTCATGGTTAGGTGTTTAAGTTCTTTGAAGCTTAAGGTTTTTCGGTAAGTTTCTACTTTGATGGTTTAGTTTTCTTTTTCATCTCCTTTTCTTTAGAAACTCATGGTTTTACTGTTGGTTTTAGGAGTGTTCCAAATCCCGCTCTTGTCTCCATATCCCAGTTTTTGGTAAGGAAAATAGGTTAGATTATATGTGTTTATATGTTTATGTTATGATATGACATGTGATATGATATGTGATATGATATATGTTGTAGTCCTTGGGCATATGACTTGCTTAGATAGCAAGCCCCAAGAATTTATGTTGTAGTTGCTTGGGCATATGACTTGCTTAGATAGCAAGCCCCAAGGATTTTTATCATTTTCGTGGCTTAGAGTTATGATTTACCCTACCTCGATTAGTAGACAGAGGACCTAGATGGGTTATCATATACTATAGATGTGATCTAACCTTCCTCGATTAGTAAACTGAGGACCTAGATGGTTTTATCACATACCATGTTAATGAGTTACTGGCCATTAATATTGTAGTCCTATATGATATATGTTTTTATAGTATATGCTTTATGATATAGTCTTATGTTTTATGATTTATGACATATATGTTTTTAGTAGATTTTCCTTGGTGGGCATTAGGCTCATTCCATTCTTTTTAGATGGTGTAGGAAAATGAGCATAGAAGGCAGGAAGGATTCGTGGCAGCTTGACATGTGTGTTGAGGATGGATGGATTGAAAGGACTGTTGGAATATCGAGGATGACGTTGGTTTTAAGTCTTTTGATATTATGTTTTTATGTATTTCCACTCTTAGTATTTTAATTAATTGATTTAATGTTTATGTTTTATAACAATGGGATCCCATACCATATTTTGGATTTAGTACAATATTTTGAGTTTTAAATAAAGTTATGTTATTTCATACGTATGTATTTCAAATTAGTAGCTATATCATAGTATTTTAATGGTCTGAGGTCTTAGAATAGTCGGGTCATTACAAAGTGGGCCAAAAATAGCCTTGTCTCAGTACCTTTATGGTTAGGGGCAATGAATGCCATCGTCGATATAGGATCCCCTCAATCATAACATATCGCGGAGTTTGATACAACTATTTTCTCGCATCCTTTCTATCATTAGGTAGTCTTCCGGTTGTTAGGTACTCCACTATGGGAGTCATCCAGGTTAGTTTTATGTCGATCATTCCAACCTCAACCGTTCCTGCTTCTATACTGGGGCTTTCCAAGAACTCCACCGGAACTACATTAAATGTATCTGCCTCTTTGATGGTAGCGAGTCGAGCCAGAGCATCAGTGTTGGAATTCTGCTCGCGGGGTACTTGCTAAACTCGATCTCAGACAACAAAACCTTTACCTTTGCCAAATAGGCCGCCATCTTGATTCCTCGAGCTTGGTATTCCCCAAATATCTGATTGACCATGGCTGAGAATCAGTATAACATTGGATGGATTTTGCCTTGAGCTCTTTCGCCACCCTTAGCCCTGCCTGTATGGCCTCATATTCCACTTCATTGTTGGATGCTTCAAACCCAAACCTGAGGTTTGTATGGAACCGATGTCCTTCCGGTGAGATTAAGATTACCCCAGCTCCTGCTCCATTTTCGTTAGACGATCCATCAATGAAAATTTTCCATAATTCCTACACCGGCTCCCTTATCAGCTCGTCTTGAAAACCTGTGCACTCAGCCACAAAATTAGCTAGGGCTTGGCTCTTAATTGTCGTTCGAGGCATGTATAATATCTCAAGCTGGCTAAGTTCGATGGCCTATTTTAATAGATTTCTCGACATTTCAGGCCTTTGCAATACCTGCCTTAAAGGTTGGTCGGTTAAGACGTGAATAGAATGGGACTGGAAATATGGCCTGAGCTTCTTTGAAGCCAAAATGAGACAGAACGCGAGCTTTTCTATCAATGGGTATCATGATTCAGTTTTGAGAAGCCTATTTCTTACATAATTTACGGGTTTCTGTGCCCGATTTTCTTCTCGAACTAACACAACACTAACTGCATTTTCTGTCACGACCAAGTAAAGAAACAGAAATTCTCCGGATCTCGGTTTTTGATAGTATGGGGGGTTTAGTTTGGTGCGTTTTCAAGTCACAGAATGCCTGTTCACATTCTTCAGTCCATTCAAATTTCTTGTTTCCCCTGAGCAAGTTGTAGAATGGTAGACACTTGTCAGTGGATTTTGAAACAAAGCGGTTTAAAGCTGCCACTTTTCCAGTTAGGCTTGTACTTCCTTATGCGACCTGGGCAAAGGAATTTCTAACAACAACTTGATTTTTTCTAGATTCACCTCTATCCCCCTTGTGTTGACTATAAACTTCAGAAACTTTCCCGACGCAACTCCGAAATTGCACTTCTGGGGATTCAGTTTCATGTCGTACTTTCTTAATATGCCAAAAAATTCTTCCAAGTTGGATAGATGGTTACTGGAAGTCTTTGATTTGACGAGCACTTCATCGACATACACTTCCATGTTTCTCCTGCTCTGGTTAGCGAACATTTTGTTGACCAACCGTTCATACGTAGCTCCGACGTTTTTCAGCTCGAATGGCATAGCTTTGTAGCAATATACGTAATGCTCGGTCATGAAACTGGTATGCTCTTGGTCTGCCGGGTTCAAATACGCGTCCATGAAAGACATGAGCTCGTGACCGGTCGTGGCATCTGCCAACTGATCAATTCTTGGTAGTGGGAAACAATCCCTGGGACAAGCCTTGTTGAGGTCGGAGAAATCGATACAAGTTCTCCACTTCCTGTTTGGCTTCGGGACCAGCACGGGGTTAGTAACCCAGATCGAGTATTTTGCTTCCCTGATAAATCAACATTTAAGTAGGCGAGCTACTTCTTCCTCTAATGCTTCAGATCGTACTGTCCCCAAGAGCCTCTACTTTTGGGACTTTGTAGGCACATTCTTGTTCAAGTTTAAAGTATGCATTATTATACTCGGACTGATTCCCACCATATCCTCGTGCGACCAGGCGAAAACATCTAGATTCTTCCTTAGGAACTCGACCAGCTCCTTCTTCCTTTCGACTTCAAGATTTTTTCCAATTTTGAAAACTCTTGAAGGTTCTTCTGGGTTGATGTTTATTTTCTCGAGCTCTTTAATTGCTTTAAACTCAAATATATATTCTCCTACCCGCAGATCAATGTCATCCCGTTGGGTGACCTCATTGCATCCTTCTCGAGGTCCTTTCGACCTGCGGGTAACTTCCATTTCCCGGGACTCCTCATCTCCTTCACCTATAACCATTGCTTGCTGCCCAGGTTATGATTTTCCCTTCATGTAAATGCTGTAGCATTCTCTAGCAGCGAGCTGGTCTCCTCTTACTATGCATATTTCCGAGGTCGAGGGGAGTTTTATTTCCAGGATTCGGATCGAGGTGATGGCTTCAAAAGCTATTAGTGCAAGTCGTCCCAAAATCTCGTTATACGCAGTCGAGCAATCGATTACCACGAACTCAAGTATTTTAGAGACAGTTCGTGACTCTTCTCCCAATGTAACCACCAGTCCAATCGTCCCTATGGCCGCTGTTCTTTCACCTGAAAATTCGTGCAGAGTCATTGAGGTCGCCTTCAAATAAGTTACGGACAATCCCATATTTTCTATGATGGACCTAAAAGCACATTTAAGGAACTTTCATTATCCACTAGTATCCTCCGTACCCTTCAATTAGCGAGCTGCATGGTTACCACCAGCAGTCATTGTGAGAGAATAGAACATCGCTAGCATCCTCTTCGGTGAAAATGATTGGTTGTTTTTTCCAACCGCTATTGTTTCGATAACCGCTACTCCGAGACAAACTTCACACCATTATGAGTTTTCAACTCATTAATATACCTCTTTTGGGCCCCGTTGCTCGTGCCCGCCAAATGAGGTCCTCCGGCAATAGTAGTTATATCTCCTCCTACTATCGGGGGAGGGTCGGTCTGATTCATCTGAGCTCCAGGCTGACCTTTCGGGGCTTCCGGAGCTGGATGAAGATTTTTCCCGGCAGGTTGATTGGGAACTACCCAATTTCGGGTGTACTAGGCTAATGGTCTAGCCTAAATGAGAGTCTTAATCTCATCCTTCTGCTGTCGGCAATCGGTGTTATGACCGATGTCATTGTTGAATTGGCAAAACTTTGAGGGGTGTCTCTTCTCCCTCTGATGCCTTAAAGGTTCTGGCTTCTTCCACGGGAGGCACTTAGACTTTTTCAGGAAGATATGTTCCCGGGTGTTCGTTAGGTCGATGTAGGTGGCATAAACAGGCTTGAATTTCTCCACAGACTTGTTATTTTTTGTGTCATTCTGGTCGCCCTCACCATTCCCTTTCCTCTTGTTGTTTCTTGCTTGGTTATTCTGAGTAACAGGTTGAGCCGTAGCTGCAACATCTGTTACCATTCTAGCGGGTTGGATAGGGGGCTGGCTGGTTCCTGCGACAACAGATCGTGCCTCTTCCAAGTTTATCCATTCCTGAGCTTGGGTCAAGAATTCATCTACACTTTTAACTCCTTTTCATTGGAGTTCTTGCCATAGGTCACCTCCCAACAGGATTCATGTCCACATCGCCATGAGCTTGGAGCTATCATCAGCGTCCTTAGCTCGTGCTGCAACATTGGCAAATCTGCTCAGAACTGCTTTTAGTGATTCACTAGGTTCTTGTTTTACATTGCCATAGAATCGACCTCTACACGAGCTACCTATGAAGCTCAGAATGCCCTCTTAAACTCGGAAGACAACTTCTTCCACGAGCTTATCGAATGCTTCTTTTATTGTTTAAACCACTGTCTAGTAGGTCCGACCAGAGTCACGGGGAACATGATACACCTTAGATCGAGCCCGACATTGTGGGCCATCATCATTGTGTTGAACATCCCGAGGTGATCGGATCGATAGGTCTTTCCATCAAATGTCGGCATGTTCGGCATCCTAAAGCCAATAGGATACGTAGCTGCTGCAATGTTTGGAGCGAAAGGTTCAAACTCTTCATCTGAGTCACAATCAGTCATCCCCTTTCCAGATAAGAGCCTCTTCATCTGTTCCTCCATCAAGGCCAGCCGCTCAAGGGTTAGGTCCTTGGTCTCTAGGTTATTTGGGGGCTGTTCAGCAGCTCCCATCCTATTATGCACATTTTATGGGTTGTTTTCCCTCCAAGTCCGAGCTTGGTTAGTTGGGACATTCCCATTGTCGCGTACTATAGACGGACCTCCCCCATATTGAGTATATCTAACATCCTCGTTATGAGTTGGATACCTTCTTTGTGAGTTCAAATGATCGCGCAGGTCAGGCTGTGGATCATACCGCTGACTTTGCGCTAAGCTCAAATGATTTCAGAGGTCACTTTTAGACCTGTCTCCACGGTGGCTCCCCGTCAAATTACTTCCATTTGCAAAACTTACGACCCGCAGCTGAGATCGAGGACCTGGATTCTCAGTACGGGCCCTGGGGGCATAAGTATCTTCTGACGGGGGAGGATTTCTCCTACTATTCCCACGAGCTGGAGCATCTCGTTGTGGGCGATGTGGTGTAGGATGTCTAACAGGTGATGGCAGATGCATTATTGGCGAGGCTATCCTCGTTCCATCAGGACAAACTAAATTAGCCCACCTCGGCTCTGCCCCAATGTCCCAAGTTCTCTGCGCTTGGGGTTCTGATCGTGGCACAAAAGGATTCGCTGGAGCATTTTTCCTCCAAGAACTTGTCCCAACCCGCCCTGGTGGGTTGTTGTGGGCACTCCTGGGAATCTGCGAAGAAGGCACGGAGCTGGGGGTCGTAGTTTTGACTGACCGACTGACATATTGATGATGACCCCTATGATGATCAGTGGGCTGAGCATTCCGGTGGTTTCTCCCTGAAGGCACAAAGCTCAGAGTGGCGGTCCTGACAGAACGACTAGATTTAGACTGGTTATTCCTGTGGGTTTTATGAGAACCACTTTGCCTCTTTTCGACATTAATGTCGGTTGCAAGAGGGGTAACCGAGCTAAGACCTCCTCATTCTGTCTATTTTCCCTAGCGAGATGGATCCTTAATTGGGCTTTTTCCATCTCGACGGTAGTCAAATATCATGGATTAGGATTTGGCGGGAGTGATGCTGAATTCCTAGCATCGTCTTGACCCACCGGTTTCTTTCAGGGACGCTGTTGAACAACTGGGCCCCCTTTAGCAGGAACAGCAGTATGATGGGCATCCTACCCACCAGGCTACTCCATGTCATTGTCATGCATCGATCGAGTGAGCACCATGATGAATGTCGACTGAACTTTGTGAAGCACTAGTTTCCTCTCAATGAAAGCACCAAACTATTGATGCAGTTTTTCGCCAATAGTTGATTAAGAAATCAAATAAGGATAGTGCTAAATTGTAAACCGTAACGAAAAATAAGAACCCTCTCGTACTCACACAACTTTTACGTGGTTCAGTCGTTAAAATTGTTAGGATTAATGCCCTAAAAGCATGTAAAGACATTTTAATGGTTTTATAAAAGTACAATTTTATTATATTTGAATGTTATAATTATTGTTTTGAATTAATTATATAATAATATTAAGAAAATTACCTATTCATTCATGTGAATATGATCTTGTATTTGTACGATAGAATTAAGATCATATATAATGAATAAAATAGTCAGTAACATATTAAAGTAAGTAATCTTTAATAAATGGTTACTAATACGGTTTGCTAAGCATACGAGATGCAAGTAATCTAGATTTGGCTTACTGATGTAGATAGACATCTTAGTAAATGTGCTGTATGACAGGACCGATGAGAATTACTTATCTTTATATACTTGTCGTTTGACGTAAAGATTTAATTCTTATCATAATAGATCATTTGTAGATCAGTCTAAATATTGAGTATTCATGAACTCTTGTTTATGTTTATTGGATATTTTGATTTACTCGTTAAGGTTTCTTAGACTAATGAGGCTAGTAACTTTTGTTTTGGAGATTCAATATCATGGATGGCTGGGAACATGAATTACAATATTGGAATCCATGCTTTCCTAACAGATCGAATATTGGTTCCCTTAAGGGTTGATTCTGGAGCTGAATAGTTATTGAGTTCAAATCTATAATTAGATTATAGATTAATTATTCTCTCGTGAGTTAATGGTACTTAAGGATCAAGAGGTAATTACAAGGGTAAAACGATAATTTTGACTAGCTCTAATTAACGAACTAATAAATGGAGGACATAACTACATTTATTGATTATATCAATAGACTACAAGAGAAAACTCTGTAAATATAATTCTATAAATACTTAGAGTGCAATTCCATATTTATAATGGAGTAATCATGAAATTAATAAATAAGATTATTAGATTAAAGAGTTTAATTAATAATTAGGTTTATTGGAGCTTCGTATTATAGGTCCATGGTCCCCAAATCACCTTTGTCCTACACTGTCAAGGGTAAGGATGCCAAAAGAAAGATTTGTTAAAAGAAATGACTAAATTGTAAAGGAATTAATTTTCCAGGGCAAGGAAATAATTATTTGATAATTATGGGTAATTGATTAATTATGAATTAATTAATTATTTAACTATATAATTGTTATTTTGAAAAAATATAAGCTAAAATTAATATTAATCTTGATTGGATTAATATAAAGAGAGAAAATAATAAATATCTTATTTATAATATGATATTTATTTAATCTAAAACTGATATTTTAAGATAAAGTTAATTTTAAATTAACTTATATTTATGTTGGAATAAATATATTTTCATAAAAGTTGATTAAATAAACAAATGAGAAAATTAGGGCAACCCTAATAGGGCTGGGCGACACACACTGTACAGTATAGTGTGTGGTGCCTAGCATCAAGGATTTTATTCCTGAGATTTGAATTTTGAATTTTAAATAAATTTGTTTAATCAGTTATTTAATTATTATTTTTAAATATGATTTAAATATATGATTAAATGAAAATATCCAACCAATTTTAATTTGAATTATATTTTAATTAAATAAAAATTATTTAATTAGATTAAATATCTTTATAAATCTTACATACGTGATATTTAGAATAATGATGGATAATCATACTCTCTCTCTAAAGAGATAGTTTTCTCTAAACCTGAAAACTATTCTAAACATTCTCTCTGTCAAAACTCTCTAGATCTCATGTATTGAGTACATCTAGGGAGTCACATAAATCCACATTTTGAATCCTACGTGCCCACACACGTCCTTATGTGTTTGAGAATTGGTTTGGAAGATGAGGGTGTGAGATCTCAGAACACTGGATAGGAAGATCGTTGATTTATACAAAATGACTCAAGGACACTTGATAGGCTACAAGAGGTAATCCCTGATCTATTTGTATGTGATTTAATATTTATATATGTGTATGTATTAATATTTATTAAAATGGGTCCATATATTCTGTTGCGTACCTTTGATTTGATCATTTAATACCAACATTAATCCACCTAGTCCACGAGACTGTATTATTGTTTTTTTCTCACAAGTTCTGCAGAGTTTTAGTAATACAAAAATGCCTCTCCTTTCCCTGTCCATTATTCCTGATATTTATAGGGGAATTGCCTGGACAGGTTTGGGTAACCGCGTGAATAAATAAGGTATACATTTAATACAGATTATTCCCATTTACATGGGATATGATTTGATAACAAAATAGAATATACTATCGATATCTCGAATAATAAATGATAAATATGCAATACAACTTGGGCATTAATGAGCGTATTAGGAGCCTCCGAATCTTTTGAGATCTTTCAGTATGCGTTATGTCTAGGTTTTCACGAGCTAAATATCTCACCCGAGCTCGGGCTCAAAGACTATCTGAACCTTAGCTCATTTTAAGCTCAGAGCGCCCAAATTTGGATCTGGCCATTATAGGTCTTGAACTCGATTGTTATCCCAAGAGGCAGTCTGATAATAACCTGTATATCGTGTACGAACGGGAATAAGTCTCGAGCTGTTCACATCATTGTTAATCAGATATCATACTTGGCTATTTTTCCACATATTCATCCGCCAGCTGTACTCGAGCTGAGTAAGTGAAATCGTGCTAATTTTAAGGTACAACAATGTATTTTCACATATATTTTGTATATTTCAATGTTACATAATTATTTTATTATTTCTTTTTTATTACTGAAGTTATTTTTTTACTATATGTAATTTTTTTCATATCAATTTCATTTTATTTTTGTGCTTATTTATTTTCAACTTTTTTTTATTATATGTAAAAAAAATTCAAATCAATTTTTTCAACTTTTTCTTTTACTTTTTTTTAGATATCAGAGTTTAATAACTTATAACTTTCATGTGTTTCATATCTAGATGTTCTCATCAGGGTAATAACCTCTTACCATTTTAAAAGTAACCAGTTACCTATATTATGGGTAACCAATTACCATTACATTCATATGCTACTGTAACGCTCTACTAATCTAGGACTGTTACATTGTTTGCTTAAAATAGTACTTAACTCGTTAAGCGAGTCATTTGGACTCAAAAGTGTTATTAATGTTAATTAAAGGGTAAAATGCTAAAATTTTACTCAAAAGATTTTAAACTTTTTCACTGAAACTATAAATATTGACAAGGAATCCCATAAAGTGTTTAGACAAAATATTATTACATCATTGTTCTCTAAATGAGTCGACCTAAGCGACACAAATGGACTTTTTGACCTAAGTCCTTCGAATAACTTAACTCAATAGGCTGAGCAGGTCGAACATGCATACCCCGCCGCCAAACTCTCCAACTCATGGTTGGTCTACCTTCCCTTTGCCCTTGCCTACACCATAGAGCACTCGCGAGCCAAGGCCCAACAAGAAAAACCAACACAACAAGATAAATATTAAATTAAACATAAACAATAATTGATATTGGGATTGTTTGGAAGTATTTTTAGGCTGAGTTGAATTGAAGGAAATGCAGGGGAGCTGGGTTCGCAGGGTCAAGTCGCGGTTGAGTTCTTGGGTGCCACAACCTGAGCGAACCCCAGAGCCTTGATTGGGCTCTGTCTGCTAGGCGCACTGCGACCCTCAAGGGCAAGTCGCGGCCCGCCACTGGCACCCAGACAGGGGGCTGTTTGTCTGTGAGGTGCGTCGCGGCCCTTGGGGGCAGGTCACGGCCCGCTTGTTTCTTTTTGGGAAGGATTGGTTTTACTTGGTTTTAAGAGCGGGTTTTTAAACCTTAAGGCTTGGGATCAAATCTACTACCTGTTTTGGTAGAATTCGAGGTCCCGGGGGCTAGGACTTGGTCCAAGAATCATTTATTACTCATTTTATTGATGAGATTTCATATTTGGTTATGATTAGGTTACTGCCCAAGGTTAGGATCGTTTTCAAGGGTCATTCTTAACTTATTTTACGTTCAAGCCTGAGGTAAGAAAACTGCACCCATTATGTGACATACATGATTATTGATGAAGCTTGTTGAGTGCTCTATATATGGATATATGTTGCATCATGAATGCTTGGTTGCATTGTTTACTTGAGAAACACACTGACTTATTAGTCAGAAACGAGAATAGTGCTGAGTGCTGGTCGTGAAGCTCTGACTTATTAGTTAGGAACGACAATAGTGCTAAGTACTGGTCGTATGATATTGACTTATGAGTCAAGAGTGACAATAGCGCAACGAGCATTGGTCGACATGATTATAACTAATCAACAAAGCATTATATTCTAGTCCAACCAAATGGTCGAAGAAAACTAAAGCGCTTCGCTAGTCTATGCCTAGTTACCCAGAGCCAGGGCTAAAAGGCCTAGGTGACTTGATGGTCACATGGCTTAGGGCACAGGACACTAGATTACTTAAAACAATCATCTATTCAGGACGCAAAACCCAAGAATCACTTAACAATCATCTATTCAAGGCACAGAACCCCAGGATGACTTAACAGTCATCAATTCAGGACATAGGACCCCATGATTATTTATCAATACTTGTATAGATGCAGTAATAAGATTTCTTGCTGAGCCTTAGCTTACAGGTGCTATGTGGTGCAGGTAAAGGGAAAGAAAATCTTACCCAGCCTTAAGTGGAAAGCTTAGGTGGCGACGTGTACATATGCGGTCGCTTGGCCACCACGACCAAGGTGTTTCTCAGGGGAACTAAAGTTTAACCCTATTTTTTCCGCTTAGGTCAGCGGGATTGTAACTTTTGAATTGTAATGATCATTTTAGACTGTAAACAACTTTGTAAACACTTTTATGGGATCCCATGTACAACTTAATGTTTTTAGCAAAATATCCATTCATTTTGACCGAAATTTTAACCCTACCCATTAATAACACTTAGATGCACATTTATGGCCTAATCTCTCGTTTAGAGAGTTAAGCACTATTTAAACTACACAATGTGATGGTCCAGGTTACCAGGGCGTTACAGCAGCATTGTCCATTTTCACCACAAACTTTGACCCCAACAAATAGTGTCTCCACACTCGTAGTCAATGAGTTACTGCAGAAGCTCATTTTCTTGGGCAGTGTACTGCCTCTCTACCACTATAAGTTTGCGAATTTCATAAGCTATGGGGTGGCCCTCTTATACAAGTTCTCCTCCCAAAGTATAATAAGATGCATCTGTCTGCACTTCAAAGGGTTTACCAAAATCTGGTATGGCGAGGACAAGATCTCGCATCATGGCTTCCTTCAGACTCTCAAATGCTTCGACACTTTGATCGGTCCACGTCCAAGTTACACCCTTCTTCAAAACTTGGTCAAGGGTACCACTACTCTTGAATAGCCTTCCACAAATCTTTGATAGTAGTTGGATAAGCCAAGGAAAGAGCGTAGTTCCTTCAAATTGGTTAGGGCTTTCCATTCTTTAATAGCCCGCACCTTCTCTAGATCCATGCGGATCCGGCCACGCTCCACTATGTGGCCAAGGAACTTGATTCTCTCTTGTGCAAATGAGCATTTCTCTTTCTTCACATAGAGTTGGTTCTCTCTTAACTTTTGAAACACTTGAGCTAAGTGTCGTTGATGTTCTTCTATTGTGGCGCTATAAACCACAATGTCATCCAAGTAGATGTTGGGAAACTTATAGAGGATCTTTATTTATTTTCATGTAGATCTAATATTAAACAAATTAATATGAGATAACCTAGAACATGTTTCTAAAATTGAATTCAAAGAGTATTAAAGATAAAAATACTTACAGTATACGCAGCGGAATGAAAGAGTCATTCCTTCAGTTTCTCTAACTCTTATATCCTTTCTGTCGCAGAGTATTATCAAGAAACTGAACCATTCTTCTAATTTCTTCACAGTCTTCCAATGTATCCTCAGAATCACCTAAACTAGTGTGGGCAATTATCAACACATGAGATAGATACAGAGAGAAGAAGAGAAAATAACAAAGAGGCTTAGAAAAAGACTTTTGTTTAGAGAAAATCTAAAACTATCAGAAAACCAATGATTAAACTTATCTGTCGTCTTCTCTCTAAGCACTTATTTTATAGACTCAATTAGGCCATTTAATTTAATTAAAAAAATCAATAAAATAATAGCCAATCTGAAGCCCTAGGATGAAATTATCATTGGTTTTAGGCCCGTGAAATTTCCCATTTGATTATAAGCCCATTGGACTTAAAATTAAGGCCTATATTATTTTCTAATTGATTTAATTAATTAAATAATTATTTAAATCCTTTATCAAATTAATTATTTATAATTTGAACCTTAATTTAAACTTATTTATTAATTTAGATACACATTTATCTTAATTAATAAATCTTCCATAATTTTTTTTTTCTTCTTAAAATTACATAACTCTGTGAAACTATCCAAAATTGACCTGATCAACTTTGATAATTCTAATTGATGATTAAATCAATTAATTGAGACTATCTTGATGATTTTATTCAAGGTAAAATGGGGACCATGGGCCTATGAAATCAAGCTCCAATAAGTTATCATAAATCTAACAAATGAATTTACTCACTTATTAATTCCTTGTGACTCCACTAAAGACTTGGAATTGCACTCTTGAATTCATAGAATGCTGTAATGACCCAACTACTCTAGAATTTGGACCATTAACGATAACTATACATAGACACTAATCTTTAATATAACTTACAAGGGAAATAAATATTACTTCATTAAAAACTTGTAAAAACAAATGTTAAACTATATAAAACTTTAAGTAGGATATGGGATCCCATTATTTTAAAAGAAAAACATATCATAATTGATTACATAGTAAAATGCAGAAAAATACATATAAACCATAAGTAAAGAAACTTCATCCTCGAATCGAACTCTTGGCCCTTCGATTCCATTCTGCCTCAATACACATGCCCAAACTACTAAGAACCTTTCCTGCCACCAAAGCTATTTTCCTGCACATATAAACATAAAAGAAGTGAGCCTAATGCCCAGCAAGGAAAATCTAACACATAAACCATATACATAAAATTCATAATGTAACATAAAACATATCATAAACATATGTCACATACATACTATAATGGCCATTATTACTTGGGGTCCCATAAACAAACAAGTCATATGCCCATTAGATTTGTGGGGCTTGCTAGCTAAGCAAGTCATATGCCCATAAATTTATTGGGGCTTGTTAGTTATACAGGTCATATGCCCAAGTCTACAAACAAACATAACATCACATAAATCATAGGTTAATCATAACACATATATTATAAGATAACACATAACATAACATATAGAATCCTATCCTATTTTCCTTACCAAAAATACCGGGATATGAGAACAGATTTGAGACTTTGGAACACTCCTAAAAACCATAAATGGAAGGGTGAAGTATACTAAAGAGAATGAGATGAAAGTGATGAAAGAACTATACCATCAAGAATATACTTACCAAAAACCTTATGTTCAAGAACTTAGATTTCCTATCCAAGAATAAAGAATAAGGTTAGGATGCTGAGTAGAAAACTATAAGAACTTAAAGAAAAATAATACCAAATGAACTAGAGTGTGGAATACCTTGAATGCTTCTATAGCCAATCTAAACCTTGAACCGAAATGTGCTATAAACCTTACTTCCCAAGTGTTTGATAAGCTTATAATGATTAAGCTTATAATTCCCAACCCAAGTGTTTACACTCTCACAATAACCTAACAACTTGCAACCTCTGAACTTAACTTGATGAATGAATAAATGGCTGGGTGCTAGGTCCTATTTATAGAGTTCAAGAATGAAAAGATCTTCATTTAACTTGAATAAAAATAATGGCTTTTTAAGTGAAAAATATTTGAATTATCGTTCAGCAGAAGCTGAAGACTCGTTCAGAAAGATGCTGGACTTATCAAGAGGTTAAAGATTTAAAATGAAAACGTTTTCAAAAACTTTCAAAATGCACTGAAGGGGCCGATATATCGCCTGGGCATACGCTGAATATTTAAACACGAAATTACACAATTTTAGCTTAATTTGAATTGAGTAAACATCCTTGACTAAGTCCTCTAACGTTTTCAAAGTTGCTGACAGACCCTAGGATATTCAAATATTACTCTTAATAAACTTATTCCTCAAAAATACTTAATTATCATTAAACATACACATGACAAGTGTTACTTTCTTATTGGGTCTATCTAAACCTTATAATATAATGAATATTACCATCAATATCAGTCATATTAATAAAACCTTAGGTTAAAATTAATATTCTTAAACTATAGGTTAAACTTAGAAAATCTACAAGTGTTACTATGAGTGTCCAAATAAATCCCGGTCTGAACCAAAATCCACAGTCATAAAAATACTATTTCTATTACTATTATACTACTATCTAACTAACTAAGTAAAGTTCTTGGACTCTACAAATGCTCTATAAGCAATATAGATATGTTATTAATCATCCATTGTTACAACCATAATTGTCACTCAAATCTCTATAGACGGTCTACAATGAGATGAGACTAAAATATCGTTTCACCCCTCATTGTATTTTATCCTTAAAACACTTAGTTCATTGTAAATGGTATTTTAGTAAACTAATTTAATTACTGAAATGAGATCTCTATCATTTAACACCGCTAACTAAAAGGAAACCATCGTTTCACTTCTTCATCAGAAGCTATAGATGTTCATATCTATGATTAACACTCCCACTCAATCATACTACCGAGTTCCTAAGATGTAAGTATGGGCTAGTCCATAGGGTAAGCTGGTAACGAACAAGTCAAAGAACTCAGATAATACAATCAGTTAGTATACTAACCACTCAGAATTGAGATTGAATTGACCTATGGTCAACTATATGATATGACTAGAATAGATAATAACATATGTTTACTTATCTTATAAACTGTCAATATAGGTCATGTCCAATGTAACAAATACATCCGATATTATCTACTTTGCTAATGTTCTAGAAATAACATAACACTGTGATGTGTAAGTAGATCATATCGTAGATTAGCAAATCAATGTAAGTCCTGTGCACTGATTGATCTTAGGACCAACTTATTTTTAACATATAATCATATTTATATTCCACTGTGATTACGTCACTATAAATAAGATTAGCTATATGTTCAGGATTTAATAGAAGTTTATATTAAACAAATAATCATGAAAATAAAACATGTGATCAAAGTGATTGACCAAGTCAAAAAATGATTTCTATTCTTTTATTGATAATAAAATGAGATTTCAAAGAATTTAGGTTTTAATTAGGCCATAAAACCCCAACAAACTCCCACTTGCACTAATTGAAACTCATGCCTTAATTCTACTAATCCCATTTCCTTGATATGCTTATCAAATGTAGCTTCTGGTAGTGTCTTTGTAAATGGATCTGCAAGATTGTCTTCAGCTGCAATCTTCATAACCTTCACATCTCCCATGGCCACATATTCTCGAATAATGTGATACTTTCTTTCTATATGCTTACTCCTCTTGTGACTTTGAGGTTCTTTCGAGTTGGCTATCGCTCCTGTATTGTCATAATACAACACAAGCGGTTTATCCATTTGTGGAATAACACCGAGATCTGAATAAAACTTCTTTAGCCAGACTATTTCCTTAGCTACTTCTGATGCGGCTACGTACTCAGCCTCTATGGTGGAATCTGAGATTGCAGACTGCTTTACGCTTCTCCAAATCACACCCCAAGAGTAAACACCATTCCAGAAGTAGACTTCTTGTCATTGACATCAGTCTAAAAATCTGAATCGATGTAGCCTACAGGGTTTAGAACAAAACCCTTGTAGACTAACATATAATCCCTAGTCTGCCTTAAATACTTCAGGATATGCTTAACTGCTATCCAATGTTCCCGTCCTAAGTTTGACTGATACCTTCTCACTACTCCCACTGCATAGCAGATATTTGGTCTAGTACACAACATAACATACATCAGACTTCCAACTGCAGATGAGTAATGAACTTTTCTCATTGCATCTTCCACTTCAGGAGTCTGGGGAGACTGCTTCTTTGAAAGATGAATTCCATGGCGGGACGGTAGACACCCTTTCTTGGAATTTGTCATTGAGAAACGTTCAAGCATTTTATCTATGTAAGCTGCTTGAGATAGAGCTATGAGTCTGTTCTTTCTATCCCTGAAGATCTGGATACCTAGAACATAACTTGCTTCACCCAAATCCTTCATCTGGAATTGAGTGCTCAGCCAATTCTTCAAATCTGATAATTTCTTAACATTGTTTCCAATGAGTATGATATCATCTACATAAAGAACTAGGAATACCACTATTTGATTTTCCTTCAGTTGGTAAATGCAGGGCTCCTCAATATTTTTTTCAAATCCATAGGTCTTGATTATTTCATCAATCCTAAGATTCCAGGAACGAGAAGCTTGCTTAAGTCCATAGATGGACCTATTCAACTTGTAAACTTTCCCTTCTTGTCCAACTACTTTAAATCCTTTTAGCTGATCCATATAAATGACTTTGTCAAGCTTTCCATTAAGAAAATCTGTCTTGACGTCCATTTGCCAGATCTCATAGTCGAGAGCGGCTGCTATGGATAGGAGGATGCGAATGGACTTGAGCATGGCTACCAGACTAAAAGTTTCCTCATAGTCCACACCTTCTCTTTGGGTACAACCCTTTGCCACTGATCAAGCTTTATAAGTCTCGATATTTCCATCAACACCTCATTTCTTCTTGTAGATCCACTTGCACCCAATGGCCCAAAATTCACTAGGTGCTTCCACAAGATCCCAGACGAAATTTCAGTACATGGACTCCATTTCTTGTTTTATGGCTTCGAGCCATAGTTCCTTTTCAGGGCTAGTCATTGCCTATTTGAAAGACAACAGATCATCATCACTAGTATCACCAACAACCATATTGGTTTCAACATCCAAACAAAAGCGAAGTGGGTTCCTAGAAACCCTCCCACTACGACGAGGCTCTGTGACTGTTTGCATAGGAACAGTGGTACTTTCTTCATTTAAATTGACTTGCATCGGTTGGACATGAAGAGTGAGAATTTCATCATCAACTTGCATTGATGATGATGGAACATTGGTTGGAGTCAAATCTTTAACCATCTCCTCTAAAACTACTTTGCTGCGAGGTTTGAAGTTTTGGACATAGTCATTTTCCAGAAAAGTAGCATTCGTAGAAGTAAACACTTTCTTTTCTGAATGACTATAGAAAAGTCCACCCCGAGTACCTTTAGGATAGCCAACAAACATGAAAACTTCAGTTTGCGATTCTATCTTTCCATCCTTTTTCCTCAGGACGTGGGCGAGACACCCCCAGATTCTATAATGGCGTAAACTAGGTTCACGGCCATTCTAGCGTTCTAAAGGTGTTTTGGGGATTGATTTAGATGGCACGACATTGAAAATGTCATTTGCGGTTTCAATTGCATGTCCCCAGAATGAAGTTGGTAGAGTTAAGTAAATAAGCATGCATCTAACAATTTCCAATAAAGTTTTGTTCCGGCGTTCCGCTACACCATTTTGCTGCGGAGTACCCGGGGTAGTAAGTTGTGATAAAATCCCAAGTTTAGTTAAATGATCTTGGAACATGATATTGCCCAATAACTCCTAAGCGGCCGTAGTAGTAATCAGGCTATGTCGTATCCACAGAAAGGTAAAATACATGTATAAAGAAAGATTAGTAAATCAGAAATAATAAACTTTGAAATGATGTAACATTGAAAAAGAGTATAAACATTAAATGAATAGAATCGAGGAATTAGAATCAGAAAGAAAATATGGAAGACATAAGTTTCATTCATGCAAACATATATATATATTTTAATAAAATTGATTCATTATACTCAACTATAATTCTACACCATTAATTATAGTTGGAAAATATATATAATAAAGCTCACCTTAAAATATGTTCTTTAATTAAATTATACTAACTTCTAATTTTAAAAACCTATCATATTATATACCGTAGAGCGACAAAATACCAATGGCAGAATGCAGTAAAAAGCATATAATATAAAAAATATCCTAAATTAAATTAAAAGCCTAAATTACATAAGAAGAGCATGACTAGACTTATGTAAAAGACACTAATAAATTTAGAATAAAAATTAGAAGAAAATAAATTTAATTGTAACAAATATATTGAAATGAAGAACAAAATAAAGAATCAATATATTAAAAATATAAAGTGAAACATGAACTTCACTCTAGCCTTTCCACAAGAGAATTTAGCCTAAAATAGGCATTGTTTTCACTCACAAAAATGTAAAAGAAAAATAGGAAAAATAAGTGTTTTTCTCTCCAACAATACTCTCTACTCTCCTTCCCCAATCTGATGAGATTTTACCCCATTTGGTACTCTATTTATAGTGTAAATAGGACTCAAAAACATGTAGAACCGTGTACAAAATAGTGGGAAAAATGGCTGCAAAATAGGTGCAAATTGGGACAAGTGCAGCAGACACGTTGGTAGGAATGTCGGGCGCGTGGGGAGCAGCCTGGCGACGAAGGGACAGGTGGCAGCTTTGGATTGGAAGACGCAACTGAGGCAGTCAGGTCGTGGCAGGCGTGGTCGGGCACGCGGGGAACATGGACTGACGAGTGGGACACGTGTCCTTCTGTGGTTGGCTCGGCAGCTGGCGTCATGTCAGGCGTCAGGCGGATGGGACGTGGTGTCAGGCTATCAGGTGGCAGGTGCGTGGCTCGGCTCAGCTGGCTGGCGTGCGGCTCGGCTGGCGTGGCTTGGTTGGTCAAATGGCGGGCTGCCAAGTGGCAGCGTGACACTTGCTGAAGGCTTGGCTGGCCGAATGGCAGGCTGCCAAGTGGCAGCGTGGCACTTGCTGAAGGCTTGGGCCTGGGTGATTTGGGCTATTTTGGGCCTATTTCTCCTTCAAAAGTACCACTTTATCATCATTTTTTTTCAATTATATTTCTTTCTTTCTTCTTTCTTTTTGTTTGTGTCAAAAATATATTTTATTTCCTGAAAATTAAACACAAATTAAATTCAAATTAATATTTTCAAATATAAAATATATGACAATAAATCCATGAAAATATTAATTAAAACTTAATTAATTTTACACTTTTAAGACTAATAAAATGATATTTTTGAGCACTAATCAGAACTGCATATCCAAATATTCTCCACCCCTATCAGATCGCAAGATCTTTAACATTTTACCTAATTGGTTCTGAGCAATTGCTAGGAATTCCTGAAACTTTGAAAATGTTTCTGATTTCCTATGCATTAGGTAAAGACATGAGTATCTAGAGTAAGCGTCAATGAAAGTGACGAAATACTCAAAACCACCCCTGGCTTGTACATTCAAAAGTCCACAAACATCTGAATGAACAAGTCCAAGTGGTTCTTTGGCCCTATCACCCTTTCCAGAGAATGGACGCTTGGTCAGTTTTCCTTATAGACAATATTCACAGACAGGTAATTCACCTAAGGTGAGTTCCCTCAAAGGTCCGTCCTTTTTATGTCTTTGAATCCTATCATAGCCAATGTGACATAGTCTCAAGTGCCATAAATACGTCATATTATCGTTATCGGTCTTTTGACGTTTATTGGTCTTAGGTTTAACAACTTTGAATAAATCATTGTAAAGAGCGAGGGGTTCGTTAGGTCGCAGAATATAAAGCCCGTTTTCCAAACATGCAATACACAATTGTGATCCATTGAAAGAAATAGATATATTAGAACTTGTGAAAGTCATAACAAATTGTTTTAATAGCAACATGGAAACTGAAATTAAATTTCTACTAAAATCCAGAATAAGAAATACATCATTTAAAATTAAAAATTTATTTATGAACTTCAGACAAGCTATTCCTCTTGCTTCGACCACAAAGAACGCTCCGTTACCAACTCTAAGCTTTAATCCGCCTTCGTCCACTTCCTCCCACGATTCAAGAAGCTGTAAAGAGTTGCAAACATGGTTAGTAGATCCAGAATCAATAATCCAAACAGATTTATCATTCTCTAAAACACATGTTTCCAAGATAAATGAACTATAATCATTACCTTTGTTTTTAGCTGCTAGAAACTCGGGGCAATCCTGTTTCCAATGCCCCTTCTCTTTGCAGTGAAAACATTTACCTTTACCTTTCTTGTTTTTCTTGTTCTACCCCTTAGGTGTTTGTGCACTTGGTTGTGCACTCGTCTTTGCAGCCTTTGCAGGCTTGGGGTGGTTTATTTGTCCACCTTTCCTCTTGTTTCCAGCTTTCAAAGACGAAGCTTGTTTAGCTTCAACCTTAGCTGAATCAGCAGCAACACCAGTAGTCTTATTTTCCCCTCCTTTACTAGGTCCACACATGATAGACTAGAAAGTATGAAGCTCGTTCATGAGCTGCGTCAGACCATAGTTGAGTTGATCACGAATGTGCAGACGCGGTGCCTTCGAGCATTCACGGTGTCATCACGTATGTGCAGAGATAGTGCTATCCAAGCATTTACGATGCCATTACGAGCATTGACGGCGCCATCACGAGCGTGTGGCCACGGTGCTCATTCTGGGGATTCCTCAATCATGACAAACTCGGAGTTGTCACCAATCAACTCTATGTTGATATTCTGCTTCCAATTAAGGAAGTTTTCTCCAGTGAGTTTCTCTATCGAAAGTTGAGAAAGGATGGAAGTAGACCAGACACTACTTAACTTAAAACTACAAATTACAAATAAAATAGAAATCAATCGCATTTGCTCAATAATACTTCTATTCATACAAATTTAAAGAAATAGCACAACATATACCAAAATATGTAAGATATGAGAAAAAAATACTTAATACAATCATGTAACGCCCTACTACCTTAGAGCCGTTACTTAGTGAGTTTAAAATAGAAATCGTGCTTTTGGACTGACTCTACGCAGTTTCTAAAACCAAAAGTGTGAATAAACCAGAATCTAAGGCTGTACTCTTTGAAAATGTTTAGTTTCATTGAAAACGTTAAGTATCAAACATCTGAGATCCCAAAATAAGGTTTGCAAAATATTTACAACTCAAAAATAGATTTACACCAGGTTAACTATCAAAAGAATGAGTTAATACAGCCATATACAAAATGCCCCCAACCAAAGCAGTCGGGCAGGCCGAACATGTACGCGCCGCCCCCACGCTCTCCATACTCATGGCCGGTTGACTAACTCCTTGCTTTTACCTGCCACACAGAGCACCCGTGAGCCGAAGCCCAGCAAGAAAACCCAAATAGTACATAACATATGCATAGTATATAGCTGACATAATCCACTGATAAATAGGAAAACCATCAGACTAAACAAGCACGGCCATGCCGCCCCAGAGGCCTTACCAAAGCCTGGGGTCTCGGTCCTCACCGTCAGGGTAACTCATGTATCCCTTGGGTCCCACCCTGGCTATAAGCACCCCATGTGCTGAGTGTTACTTCCGGCCCCAAGGCCGTACCCGGCATTTGCCGCTCTCGGCCTTAGCCGTTCATTTCATTATAATCGCACGCATAATACATTTCGAAATAATCCTTCAAACATATAATAATTCATCCAAGGTCATACAATTGCAAGTAAAAAAATCTAGGGCCATGCCCTGCAATAACACTGTGGGCCCATGCCCTAATCCCGGGTGTTACGGTTTTCTTACCTTTAAATTCGATGGCCTTGATCAACCTGACTCCTTGAGCATGATCCTACTCGAGCCCTAGCGCTTACCTAAGCAAAATCCATAAGTCAAAGTCATTACCAAACCTCGAGTCCAAAACCTAGCCTCGGGACCAATCCCGAGCCCCCCGGGGAGTCCTAGATCCCCAAAACAAGGTGGCGGAATCAAGCCCCGAACCCTAGGTCAAAATCCCTTCACAAAAGCCCAAAAATCCCCTCTGTGAACAGTGCAGCGCTACAACGCTCTAAAGAGGGCGCTGTAGCGCTACAAGCAGAACCACCCCATCAGAAACAGGGGCTAGCGCTACAGCGCCCCCTGACTAGCGCTGTAGCGCTAGTTGCAGACCAGCCAAACCCAAAAATCGCATCTTGCGATTTCCTTCTACCATTTCAACCCCAAACTTGCCCAAAACTTTTCCAAACCCAAAAACACACATATCCACACCTCACACTCATCCCAAGCATCCCAAGAACTCAAACCCCAAGCTCGAGCAACCCAAAACTCAAAATCTAACACAATGAACCCAAAAACCAGAATTTCACTCAAACAACAAAGATAAAGTCTTAGAAATCATACCGTGGGTGGAATTTCGACCTTGAATTGAACCCTAGACCTCCTTAGCTTGCTCCTTTACAATCTTGACTTGATTTCCCCAAAAATCCCATCCATTTAGCTCAAAAACACAATTCAAACCAGCCAAGCCCTAAAACTGAAATCTCCAAGAACTTACCTCAAATTTCTGATGTGATCTTGCTAACCCCTTGCCAATCCTCAAGTCTAGCTTAGGATCCTTGATACTCAGCCTACCCTAGCTCTCCACTGAGCTTGACTCCAAGAAAAATGAAGGGAAAATGGTTGGGAGAGCCACAAACCGATTCTTGGACAAAACCCTTCAGCTTTTCTCTCTTTTCCTTTCTCTTCCTTCTTTCTTTCTTTTCAGCCTATAACTCTTTTTTTTCTACAAAATCCACTAAGTATAAAGCCCCCTTTTACTTATCTCTAACAAGCCTAAAGACCAAAATGCCCTCCCTTAATAATTCTAAACCTTTAAGCCCATAAATGGGCATTTTAGTCATATTACCCAAATTCCCACTAATTCCTCAAGTGTTCCTAATAATTCCCGCTCGCTACCCAATACCTGATTAATCATCAAATATACATTCCTCATCATCAAGATTAACCTCAATATATATCCCAAATTCTCATTTAAACTCCCCAGGCTTAACCCAAGCCGGGTATAGATTCCCGCTTTGACTTTTCCGCTAACCCGCTCATTCTAGGATCGTCTCGAGTCATAGATCACAGATATCAACACAGTCATGCCCAAAATGGCCAAATTACAAATATGCTCAATCAGGTCTACATGCATACTAATTCACATAGTCATGCATCACAAATAATCAAATAGTCATATAACGTGCATTAAATCATAATCATGCATTAAACTCATTAAAGTCACACACAGAATCCCATTATGCCCTCCAGACACGCTACTCAAGGCCCTTAAGCCTTAATAGCGAATTTGGGTCGTTACAAATCATATCTCAATTTCTTTAGGTTTTGAACTAATCTATGATATCCTTGTCCCGGTTGGCGAGAGTCAAAAGATACCACTAGTTAAATAGAGTTGTAAACTCATTTAATAATGGACACCATTATTAACAACCTACTATTCGATCAAAATAAGAAAACTAAATCTCTTATTTTATGAGCTAGACCCACGGTTTCGATAATCATAGATTTAGTCCTAGTAGTCACCGTAGGGGTGAGTCTAGTAGAATTTGACCTATAATTATATATCTTTCGAGATCTAACCTTGTCAAAATAACTAAAGAACACCTTCCGTAAGGGGACGAATCAAAGCGCCTCGAGGCCCCATTAAGTTATTGACTATGTTAAACCAACGATGGAGATCGAATAAAATTCTTAAAATAAGCTCATTATTAAATTAAAAATAGTATTTTTATTATTTATTTTTAGAAAATTAATGACTATGGTTTTCCAACAAAAAATTAAACAGATTAAATTTTTTAAAACCAAAGTCCTATAATTTCCAATTAATTCTAAAGTGTCACATTGAAACAAATCTAATTAATTTAGAATTAATTTGTTGCTAATCAATATTTAGGTTTAACTATTATAATGAACCTATACAATTAAGTCCAACTCAGGTAAATGAGCCTTAATAATTAGGCTTGTATGGAGGAGGGCTGGGTCCAGTATGTCGTTTCCACTACAAAGGCCCCGAATATTCCATACGAGGTCCAAAAGACAGGAATTTAAACCTTCATTTTATTAATTATTATTAATTGATTAGGTCCACTATAGTCATACAAAGCAAATGGAACTTCACAAGTGGAATCACCCACAGGAGAGGAATTTAAACTTTACATTTTCTAATGGGCTCAAATAAAGCCTATCATTTTATGAATATTTTATTTGGAAAAAACCATATATCTAACAAACATATGGGCCACTATGTGCATCTAAGCCTAATTGCAAAAATACCACATATAGTGCAAACAGACATGTTATAATTGGATGGGCCTAATCATGTTACTATAAGGGCAATTCTATGAATTTATGCAAAAATACCACAATTTATTTTATTCACAAAATACCACAATTAATTATCTAGAATTTATCAAAAAATTCAAATTAATTAAATTTTTACAAAAAATAAGTCAATTTAAATGAAATTTATCAACAATTAACAATAGTTAATTTAAATTTCATTTATCAACAATCAACTTGGTTTAGATTAATTTGAAAAAAAAACTAATTTAATTTAAATAGGATTTATCAACAATTAACCAAAGTTAATTTAAATCCCATTTATTAATTGGTTGAAAAAAAATGATATTTTTCAAAATTTAACCAATTTTAAATTTTAAAATCGATATCTAAACTGTTTTTCAAAAAAAATATCGTGTGTTGTTACAACTATTAGCTAATATTTTAACCATTTAAAAAAATAAAATATGAATAGTTATAACAACCCTAAAATATCTTAAAACAGTTAAACAAATTCAAATATCCATGAAAATATCTAACTAACAAATTTCAAATTTCAAATAATTTAAATATTAAAAACTATAAAATAAACATATATTTATATTTTCAAATAAAGATTTAATAAAAATATCAAGAATTTAAAAGAAAATATCTTAAATATCTGATATCTTAATTCTAATAATTTAATATATTAAAATATTTAAAATTAAGTTGTTAGTCTATTTTTAAATTTGAATTTGAATCTTTATAAAAAATATATAATTATTTAAATCTCAACTAACAAAAATATCTTATTTTTTAAAAAACAATTTTAAATGCAAAAATAAATTTGATATTTTTGGTTTTGATTATAAATAATTTATTTTCACAATTTTTATTTTTCTTTAAAAAAAAAAATCGGATGAATAGTAACCAGTACTGTTCATCACGCGCGAGGTGGCTGGTCGCGCAAGTGTGCGCTTGGGGCGCGCGCGCATGCGCCGCCAGGCCAAAAATTTTCCAAAATTTGTTTTTGAGCAATTTTTCAAACCAAAACTATTTTCTAATTAATTTTAACATATTTTACACAAAATAAAGCTTATATAAAAATTAATAGCATAGAAAACACAACAAAATAACCTCAAACTTGCTAATAATCACATAAAATCAATATGCTTCATAAAAATATGAAAATCCATCCAATTATTCAAACACATCAAATAATCAAATTTTTAACATGTTTATCCATGAAAATAAAGATTACCAAAGGCTCTGAGGCCAGTTGTTGGAAAACTTATACACGATCTTTATTTATTTTCATGTAGATATAATATTAAACAAATTAATATGAGATAACCTAGAACATGTTTCTAAAATTGAATTCAAAGAGAAAAAAAGATAAGAATACTTACAATATACGCAGCGGAATGAAAGAGTCATTCCTTCAGTTTCTCTAACTCTTATATCCTTTCTGTCGCAGAGTATTATCAAGAAACTAAATTGTTCTTCTAATTTCTTCACAGTATTCCAATGTATATTTAGAATCACTTAGACTAGTGTGGGCAATTCTCAATACATGAGATAGATACAGAGAGAAGAAGAGAAAATAGCAAAGAGACTTAGAAAATGACTTGTGTTTAGGGAGAATCTAAAACTATCAGAAAACCAGTGATTAAACTTATCTGTTGTCTTCTCTCTAAGCACTTATTTTATAGACTCAATTAGGCCATTTAATTTAATTAAAAAAATCAATAAAATAATAGCAAATTTGAAGCCCTAGGTCGAAATTATCATGGGCTTTAGGCACGTGAAATTTCCCATTTGATTATAAGCCCATTGGATTTAAAATCAAGATCTGTATTATTTTCTATTGATTTAATTAATTAAATAATTATTTAAATTCTTTATCAAAATAATTATTTATAATTTTAACCTTGATTTAAACTTATTTATTAATTTAGATACGAATTTATCTTAACTAATAAATCTGCCATAATTTCTCTTTTCTTCTCAAAATTACACAACTCTATGAAACTATCCAAAATTGACCTGGTCAACTTTGATAATTCTAATTGATGATTAAATCAATTAATTGAGACTATCTATATGATTTTATTCAAGGTACAATGGGGACCATGGGCCTATGAAATCAAGCTCCAATAAGTTATCATAAATCTAACAAATAAATTTACTAATTTATTAATTCCTCGTGACTCCACTAAAGACTCGGAATTGCACTCTTGAATTCATAGAATGCTCTATAACAAATATAGATACGCTATTAATTATCCATTTTTACAGCCATAATTGTCACTCAATCCTTTATAGATGGTCTACAATGAGATAGGACTAAAATACCATTTTACCCCTTATTGTATTTTATCCTTAAAACACTTAGTTCCTTGTAAATGATATTTCAGTAAACTAATTTAATTACTGAAATGAGATCTCTATCATTTAACACCTTGAACCAAACTAATAGGAAACCATCATTTCACTTCTTCATCAGAAGCTATAGATGTTCATATCTATGATTAACACTCCCACTCAATTATACTACCGCCTTCCCAAGATGTAAGCATGGGCTAGTCCGTAGGGTAAGCTGGTAACGAACAAGTCAAAGAACTCAAATAATACAATCAGTTAGAATACTAACCACTTAGAGTTGAGATTGAATTGACCTATGGTTAACTATATGATATGACTATAATAGATAATAACAGTATGTTTACTTATCTTATTGTTGACGGTGAGAACTCGTCAACTAAGTTGAGTTGGAAAAATTATCAAGTCGAGGTCTCTAACGGAAAAGCTGTAGAAACTTAAACAATCACTCAAGAACAATGATAGAATAATAATGGAGAATTCAGTCTTTCATTAACACTCAAGCCTTTGCTACAGTAAAATTTCCAACCCCCTTTCAGGTGGTCTTAGAGTTCCTTTTATAGTAGGCTCTAATGGCCTTAGGTACATAGTGGTCCAGGGGACCAAGTGGTACATACGTACTGTGTCAGGGGAGTGGCTCCAGAGGTTGTGGTCGTACACCCCGTACAGGAGCAGGTGTCAGGAGGATGTCTCCACTACTTGTCTGTATCCATGTCTGATGGGTGGTGGCAGATGTAGTGGCGCAGGAGGTAGTGGTGTCGACTCTGTCCTCTTTCCTAATGCTCCAACTACTCGTCTATCATGAGTGTCAGGATCATGCGTACGGTCTTAACGGTAGTACCCCGTACGAGATTGTACCCACATGACCCTTTTCAATTATTCCTAGGCCTTTCCCTCTAAATGTTAAAGTCATGGTTGGCCTTTTAAGGAGACGTCCACTTGAAGTGTTAGGGGCAAAGAATAGGCGTGTGCATGGTGCCATCTCGCGAGGCCACCTGGTGCTGGGCCTCATGCGCACGGCCGAAGCATGGCTGGGGCACCATTTCGCGAGGTGCCTTACCAGCGAGGCCACCACCAGCGAGGCCACCACCAGCGAGGCCATCACCAGCGAGGCCACCACCAGCGAGGCCACCACTAGCGAGAGGCCACCACTAGCGAGGCCACCACCAGCGAGGCCACCACTAGCGAGGCCATCATCAGCGAGGCCATCATCATCAGCGAGGCCACCACTAGCGAGGCCATCCTCAGCGAGGCCACCACCAGCGAGGCCATCAGGTGCAACTAAGGCGTGGCTTCGCTAGGTACGTGGTTGGTGCGGGACAATGGGAGCCCGAGGGCATCGCGGCTCCATCACGTAATTAAGTGCTTATGAGACCTTAGTGCGTGCCTTTGATCCTTTGAGGGCGTGGAATTTTGAGCATCAACACTTCCCCCCTAGTCTAGGAGAGTACCTTTAGGTGCTCTTGTAGACTATTCTCATCAATTCTTGTAAATAGGCCCTCATGCAAGGCTCATTATGTACACCTCACTTCCTTAGCTTAGTGGTATCCAGACCCATACTCCCTTCAAGAGGTAAGGGGTTCAATCCCCCATCACCTCACCTTTTCCATAGTTTTTTTTTTATTTTTTTTTTTTTAAGTCTGGGCTAATTTCTTGGGGTATCTATTTGGAGACTAACACATCCTTTTGGTCTATTTTTGCAGGCCTATACTGTGGCTCTATGGTTTCCCAACTCGTCTAGCAACCTCTCTGCGTCTACTGCTGAGAGGGACTGCCTTACAACCTGGGTCCAGGAGCTCGAGAAAGAGCTTGAGAAAACCCAGTCTGAGCTGAAGAAGGTTCGGAACGAATTTGCCACCTCGTCGAGGAGGAAGCTGAAGGCGGTTGCCAAGGCCAAGGAGCTGAAGGACCGAGTTGCCAGCCTGAAGAGCGAACTCCAAGCGACCAAGGATATCGTGACGGTGTCGCAGGAGAGGGTTACTTATTTAGAGGCCGTAGTCAAGTCTATCAGGGTCGAACTCCAGACTGCAAGGGTCGAAGTCGAGGTTACCAGGACCCCTTGCAGGAGAGAAATGCTTCCTTGGAGGCAGAGAAGACTGTCATTGAGTACAGGTCCATAGACAGCGCCCTTTACAACGTATGGAGGCAGGATCCCAATTTTGATTTCTCTTCTTTTGGTGAGCATGCCGTCGCTCGAGTGGCCATGTGGAGTGTCTCTTATTCTACTGCATTCGAGGCCCTTTTGAGCCTGTATGATGGGGTTTGGTTGGTTCCCCTCTTTTATTTACCAGGTTGGAGGTCCTTGGGAGCCCATGTGAAAGGGTTCACTGGGACCTCTTTTGGTGCCCCTTGATTACTCTTATAAGGATATTTTGACCCCTTGGGTCCTAGCTATCCTTTTATATATTCTTGCGCGCGCTTATTATTTTTTGCGAGAAGCGTCCCTCTCGTCATTATGCATAGTACTATTTCTGCAAGGGTCTCTTTTAGGACCCTTTTTGGCTAGACGGCTTGGTGGCCGCTCTAGACTTATTAGTGTTGTCACTATATATTTTTCTTTCGTAAGACCTTTTGGCCTCCTTGATGTTCACAAGGGTAGCTAATCCTTGTAAACCCAAGGGATGCCTTGCAAGGTCCTCTCCCTGTTTTCTGTATTTAAGGACTTCGCCTAAGGCCCCGATATAAGGGGTCCTTCTAGGACCTCCCATTAAAGGGTCCTTTTTAGGGCCATGGTCCCTTTTGGGTCCTCCTGATGGAGGGCCCTTTTTAGGATCCTCCTGGTGCATAGGATCCTTTTTAGGATCCCGGTGCAAGGGGTCCTTCTTTGGGTTCTCCTGCATGTTGCTTACTTTGTCTTCATGGGCCACTTCCTCCTGATGGAGGGCCCTTTTTAAGATCCCCTATTAGAGGGTCTTTTTTAGGAGCCTTTTTTTTAGGAGTCTCCTTTTTAGGAGGGTGAGGGGTCCTTTTTAGGATCCTCCGTTAGAGGGCCCTTTTCAGGTTCCCCTCGCTAGCTGCATGTTATTGCCTCCTGTCCTGCCCCCCAAGTGTTTTTTGAAATTTATTTCGGCTGACACTTTGGCTGATGCCCGCATAGCGAAGAAAAATAACACATGAAGTTGCAAACAGTTTCATTCATGACACGCGGTTTACAACTGACTCTGTAAATAAAAAAGGGGGTTACATCTAACTAGGAGGTTACTTAGGTAGCCTCTTTGATTCTTACTTGCTTAAGCTAAAACAACGAAGAACAAACTAAACATAGGTTCTTTTGGCCCTGAGAGCTGAAGCCTTGCTGGTAGTACTTCTTGAGAGGCTCCGTAACCCGTGGGTCCAATCTTGTGCGGATCTAACTTGTGTGGGTCGCTCCTTCATATACAGCCATTGTCATTGGTATAGATGGTTTGGTGGCTGCGCGGAGGGACATGTTATAACATTCCCTCGCTTCCTTCTGCTCCCCTTTCACGCATGCTACTCCCCCAGGGGTTGGGAATTTCATAGCCAGGTGATACACAGAAGTTATCGCCTTCAATTCTCTCAGAGAGGGTCTCCCTAATACCGCATTGAAGGCTGAGGTGCACTCCACCACGACAAAGTTAGCCATTATGGTGGTTTGCTTGGGTTGCTCCCCCATGGTGAGGGCTAATTCGATTGTCCCTAGGGGTTGCATCGAATATCCCGTAAACCCATACAAAGTCGTAGTGCAAGGTTTTAGGTGACAGAGGCTCAACCCCATCTTCTCCAGTGCTGGTTGATACAAAATGTCCACAAAGCTCCCGTTATCCACCATGACTCGACGTACCCTCGTGTTAGCAAGCTGGGCGGTTAGCACCAGGGGGTCATCATGAGGGAAACGCACCCCCTGTGCATCTTCTTCAGTGAAAGTTATTGAGTCATTCTCACCTTTGAAGCTCTTCGGGAGGCGCTGCTCCAAACTTAAAACACAAGGTGGTGGACTTCGTCTGGCCTCCTTGGCGTACTTGTCTCGCCCCTTCCTTGAATCACCTCCGACTCTTGGTCCTCCAAAGATGGTCCTGACCTCTCCCTGCACTTCTGGGGCCACCCCTCGTGCCCGTGGAGGGGACTCTCCTTCTTCTGGCCTTTGGTTCTCCTTGCGCACATATCTGCCCAAATGTCCCCGGCGGATGAGCTCCTCGATTTCCACCTTCAAAAGGTTGCACTCTGCGGTGGTGTGGCCGATATCCTTGTGATATTGGCAATACTTGCCCGGGTCTCTTTTAGACCGATCTTTTTTTATTGGTGGGGGCCTTTTAAAAGGGACCCGGTTTTCGTTCGTAACGAAAATATCCTCTCTCGCATGGGTGAGGTCTGTGTAAAAAGTGTAGGGGCTCTGTATGCGCTCGCTAGAGCGTTGGTGCTTCCGAGGACGATCGTCCCTCGTTCCCTCATATACACCCTTATCCTTGGCACGGCTTTGGTTCTCCTGGGTAGAAGGTTTCGGGGGCGATGGGCCTTTTCCAACTTTAAGGTTTTCGTGACCATCCTCCACGCGAATGTACTTTTGTGCCCGCTCGTAGAAATCATCCAAGTCCGTGACCTCTCTCTTGAGCATGTTATCCCATAACTTGCTCCCTGGGCGTACTCCAGCGGTGATGGCCATTTTCAGCTCTCGGCGGGTCAGGCTCCCTACCTTAGCCGCCTCCATATTGAACCGGTGGATATAGCTCTTCAAACTCTCATTTTCTCCTTGTTTCACATTGGCGAGGCTGGTGCCTGGCATTGTGTAATCTCGCATGGCGTGGTGCTGCTGGAGGAATTCATCAGAAAGTTGCTGCCAAGATCGGATGGACCCCGGTCTAAGCCTCCTGAACCATTTGTAGGCAGGTCCTCTTAAGGTGACAGCGAAGCAATGACATCGCGCCCCGCAGCCAATTCCCCTCAGCTTCATCAGGTCATTAAATGTATCTAGATGATATTTTGGATCCGTGTCTCCTTCATAGGGGGTCATGTGGGGCTCTTTAAAGTTGGCAGGGAGCCTGATGGCCTGGATCTCCCTGACGAAGGGTGACTCATGGTCGAATTCTTCCTCAAAGACCTGGCCACCTGATGCGGTGACGATTTTGCTTCGCAGGCTCCTCATCTCCGTGTCCAGGTCCTGCCTCCTCTTGCTTAGAGTGTCCCTCAGAGCGGACGGGCTAAGATCCGCCTTTCCCTTGCCTTCTCGAGGTGCCATAGGGGGCGTGGTCCCTTTGCTCGCCTTCTTTTTATTGAGCTCCTCCCGTAAGTCTGAGGGTGCTCTTTTAGAGGTGACCTCGTCCTCATTGCGAGGGGCAGCGTTGGTCCTCGGCGCTGGTTTCTGGGCCTGCTTAGGCGGTTCAGGGTGCTCACGTTGCTTCGCTCGGGGGGTGTTACTGGTTGAGTGTCGGGTTCTCCCATCATCTACCGGTACAGTGGTCTCCACCCCATCCTTGCCCTTCTCCTTCCTCTTAGGCAAGGTCACGCTCGACTTACCCTGCAACAGGCCGTTCAGGACCTCTTGCATGTTCTCCAAGGTGGTTTCCAACCTTTGGTTCTTACGGTGGAGCTCACGTATTTCCTCTTCATAAAATCGAGATTTCGAACTCGAGCTCACGGAATGGACCCGGGGGTTCTTATCATGCCTACGGGCAGAAGGGCCCGGGTCCTGCCGGCCGGAGTTCGATACCTGCGGTGGTTTTGGAGGAGGGAACTCATTAGCATTTCCCGGTGGTGCTCTTGGAGGACTTTCTCCAGGTGGAGCGGCCGGTGATGAGGCCACTCTATCGCCTCCGTGAACCTCAGGGTCCTTCGGGGGCTCCACGTCTCTGGGTGGAGGAGCATCCTTCATGGAGGCCTTTAGCTGGACTCCGTTCACGTGAACCTCTACCTCTCGTGGCTCCCTCAGTCGATTTGAATGTCTTGGCATTTTCTTCCTGCCGGAAACAATGGTGGAACAGTAGCTTGAAACTAACGTTCCCACAGACGGCGCCAAACTGTTGACGGTGAGAACTCGTCAACTAAGTTGAGTTGGAAAAATTATCAAGTCGAGGTCTCTAACGGAAAAGCTGTAGAAACTTAAACAATCACTCAAGAACAATGATAGAATAATAATGGAGAATTCAGTCTTTCATTCACACTCAAGCCTTTGCTACAGTAAAATTTCCAACCCCCTTTCAGGTGGTCTTAGAGTTCCTTTTATAGTAGGCTCTAATGGCCTTAGGTACATAGTGGTCCAGGGGACCAAGTGGTACATACGTACTGTGTCAGGGGAGTGGCTCCAGAGGTTGTGGTCGTACACCCCGTACAGGAGCAGGTGTCAGGAGGATGTCTCCACTACTTGTCTGTATCCATGTCTGATGGGTGGTGGCAGATGTAGTGGCGCAGGAGGTAGTGGTGTCGACTCTGTCCTCTTTCCTAATGCTCCAACTACTCGTCTATCATGAGTGTCAGGATCATGCGTACGGTCTTAACGGTAGTACCCCGTACGAGATTGTACCCACATGACCCTTTTCAATTATTCCTAGGCCTTTCCCTCTAAATGTTAAAGTCATGGTTGGCCTTTTAAGGAGACGTCCACTTGAAGTGTTAGGGGCAAAGAATAGGCGTGTGCATGGTGCCATCTCGCGAGGCCACTTGGTGCTGGGCCTCATGCGCGCGGCCGAAGCATGGCTGGGGCACCATTTCGCGAGGTGCCTTACCAGCGAGGCCACCACCAGCGAGGCCGCCACCAGCGAGGCCGCCACCAGCGAGGCCGCCACCAGCGAGGCCACCACCAGCGAGGCCACCACCAGCGAGGCCACCACCAGCGAGGCCACCACCAGCGAGGCCATCACCAGCGAGGCCATCATCAGCGAGGCCACCACCAGCGAGGCCACCACCAGCGAGGCCACCACCAGCGAGGCCACCACCAGCGAGGCCACCACCAGCGAGGCCATCATCAGCGAGGCCACCACTAGCGAGAGGCCACCACTAGCGAGGCCACCACCAGCGAGGCCACCATCAGCGAGGCCATCATCAGCGAGGCCACCACTAGCGAGGCCATCCTCAGCGAGGCCACCACCAGCGAGGCCATCAGGTGCAACTAAGGCGTGGCTTCGCTAGGTACGTGGTTGGTGCGGGACAATGGGAGCCCGAGGGCATCGCGGCTCCATCACGTAATTAAGTGCTTATGAGACCTTAGTGCGTGCCTTTGATCCTTTGAGGGCGTGGAATTTTGAGCATCAACACTTATCAACTGTCAATATCGGTCATGTCCGATGTAACAAATACATCCGATCTTATCTACTTTGCTAATGTTCTGGAAAGAACTTAACACTGTGATGATGTGTAAGTAGATCATATCCTGGATTAGCAAATCAGTGTAAATCCTGTGCATTGACTAATCTTAAGACTAACTTATTTTGAACATATAATCATATTTATATTCCACTGTGATTACGTCACCATAAATAAGATTAGCTATATGCTCGGGATTTAACAGAAGTTTATATTAAACAAATAATCTTGAAAATAAAACATGTGAGCAAAGTGATTGACCAAGTCAAAAAATGATTTCTATTCTTTTATTGATAATAAAATGAGATTACAAAGAATTTAGGTTTTAATTAGGGCATAAAACCCCAACAGTAGACTACCATGAACTTATCTAAGTACTCGTGAAAAGCTTGGTTCATCAACGTACAGAATGTAGCTGGTGTGTTTGTCAACCCAAACGGCATGACTCGGAACTCGAATGCTCCATATCGAGTCACACACGTTGTCTTTGTCTCTTCCCCTTCTACTATACACTCTTGATACTAGCTTGATCTCAAATCCAGTTTTGTAAAGAATTTTGCTCCACTTAATTGGTCAAACAAGTCTGCGAACAAGGGGATGGGGTACGTATTGCGCATTGTCACCTTGTTGAGAGCCTTCTTTACAAATGGCACCTTCGATGGTCTGATGAAGCCTGCCTCTAGTTATTCTTTCAACTGCTTCCTCAATTCTTATAGTTCAGGGGGCGCCATTCTATAGGCCGCCTTCGCAGGTGGTTTGCCTCCTGGCACCAGTTCAATCTGGTGATCAATCCCCCTTCTAGGTGGCAAGACTTTGGGAAGTTGATCTGGTATAACATCTCCATAATTCTTCAAGACCATTCGAATCTCTGTTGGAATGACTTCATCCACCATATCCTCATATACTGTGGGTCAGGTAACATACGTGGGCTCTTGTCTTTTCACGCCCTTTTTCAATTACAAGGCTGACAATAACTTGGTTTCTGGGGGCTGCTCCACTTTAGCTAGCACCACTATAGGTGTCGCTCCCATTAAGAGTAAACTTCCCATAGCTGGGATGGGAATGACTCCCTTCTCTGTAAGAAAGTCCATACCCAATATCATAAGGTCGTCCATTCGCACGACCACCAAGTCAGTTTGCCCGTACCATGAGTTGATCTTTATGTTCACCTTCCTAGCCACGGCGGTTGTGGCGAAGGCCTCTGAGGTAATCTCTTTCATGTGGCCATAGTAATTCTCCCATTTCAGTCCCAGACATTTAGCTTCGTTCTCCGAAATAAAGTTGTGAGTGGCACCCATGTCGATCATCACGCTTCCGACCATTTTACCGTTTAGAGTGGCGTCCACATACATTAGTCATTTTCCAAAGGTTTTCTTCACTTTTGCACCATGTTTCTTGAGAGCATTTAGAATCCGGAGGGCATCCATGTGCATATTTTCCTCATCCTCCCCTTCGTTGGTTTGCTTCCCATGGGAAAATGATGCCTGGAGGGCACTCTTCTTGGATTTGTGAGGACATTCTGTCGACTTATGCGGTCTGGTACATATCCAACATGTAAGAGGCTTCTTGAATGGGGGGGCCACTACCTTTGTTAGGAGAGTTAAACTCCACCCTCCTCTTCTCTCCTCCCCCATTCTTGCTTTGCCAAGACTTTCCCGACTTCTTACCCCCAACGTTGCTTCTGCAAGGTGAGTGATTAGTCTTCTTCGATTGAATGTTCCCTGATGAGTAATCGGTCAGTCATTCGGCAATAGCTTGAGCAGTGGCTAGGTCAACCACTCACTGTCTCTCGAGCTCTTGCTTTGCCCAAGGCTTCAAACCTTCCAAAAAGGCAAAGAGCTTGTCCACTTCAGACATGTCTTTGATATCAAGCATCAACCCAGAGAATTTCTTCACGTATTCTCAGAATGTTCTAGTGTGCTTTAGCTCTCTCAATTGGCGTTGAGCTATGTAAGCAACATTTTCAGGGAGAAACTGCATCTTCAACTTCTCTTTAGATCTTCCCATGTTGCTACCACACTTCATCGTACTTCATCCTCCACCATACTTTGGCATCCACGGATAAGTACATTGTTGCCATGGCGACCTTGCCATCTTCTGATTTAGCTCTCACGACTCTGAAATAATGCTCCATATTAAATAGGAAGTTCTCTAAGTCCTTTGCGTCTCTAGCCTCGGCATAGGGCCTCAGCTCAGGCACTTTTACTCTTTCGTATTCCATGTCAATGGGTCCAGCTGCAGGCTGATTCCTGACCGCTCTCATGGTAAGGTTTAGCTTAGTGTTCATCTCCAACATCTCTTCCTTCAATGCCTCAACTGACCCCCTACAATTCTCTACGAGGTCATTTAGTGTATCTTGTGGTCTTTCACCGCTCGTTCCACTGCCTCATTACGTTCCTCCCTTTGAGGACTATTGGATGTACTTGAAAGGTTCTCCCTTCGCTCGGCTAGTAAATTGGTCGTATCCCACTCCAACATAGCCACACGGTTTTGTGTGTTGTCTGACTCTGAATCTAGCCTGACAGAGCTAAGATCCCTGACCCTCTCATCCAGGCCATCTAACTCTCCAACGCGCCTCTCCAGCGCTTCGATCCTTTGAGTGTTGCTCACCATCATGCAGGGTCACCAAGCTTTCTCTAACCTGTCTCTGATACCAACTGTCACGGGACGCCAACTTGACTCCTCGAAATGACGAAATGTGCGGCACTTGTTAGCACACTCAGCTAGTAAGTCAGCCTAAAACTCGCACCTGTAGTAAACAAACCCAATGGTTAGCCACGATACAAGTCTCGCACATGTAAGGGCAATGACGAAGCATGAGCAAGGACAAAGCAAGCCATCCAAAGGCAACATCCCACACAACAACTAGAGCATACAACATAAGCAAATGGCACGCGATGACACAACAAAGATAACAAACAAGCAACACATAGACCATAAAGAAAGCATACACAACGGGACATGGATAAACATCATTTTACTCATATATGACCTTGATAGGGCAAGGGAGCACACAACTTTAGCCCTTATCTGCTGGTGGCCATGGTGCTTTCCTAATTCACTAGGTCACCTCCCCCTAAGGAGCATTATAAGGAAATAAAGTCTTCCCAGGAATATATATATGATTTTCTCCTGGGAGACATATACATAATTACAAAAGTGTCATCCCCTACCCCTGATGTTACTTGGTGCAAGACTTGACTAATGATCAAGCACCAAGGCATGCTCATACATACAAAATGGCCCCCCCAGGAGGTGTATCATGTCGCAGCACATCACACCTGGCGCAGTCACGCCCACAAAAAAATTAGGGTTTCTGGGGTGCTAGCGCGATTACGCCAGATACTGGTGCGGTCGCGCTAAGTTCCTGGAAACGCTAATTGTAGCCCAGAAATTCAATTTTCCCCATTTGCGATTCCCTCTGATTTCAGACCCCAAAACCCATTGAATTCTGACCCAAACTTGATTCTCAGCCATATTTTACACAAAATTCGACCCCAATTCAACTATACAACCAATATACAACAACAAGACATCATTAAACTCATAATTACAACCTAGAACTAACAAATTCAGAAATTAGGGCCAAAATCCCTAATATTTTTCCCCAATCCGAGAATTCTATCAAATTCATGGGATTCAATATGAAATCAAGCTCCACAACAAATTCATAGTTAAATCCTAATGCCCAAATACCCATTAAACAACCTAAAAGCCCTCAAATTTTGAAAATTCATCAAAAACCCCAAATTGCACCAAGAACACCATTGAAGAACACTAAGGAAATATGGAAAAAATTTCCTTGTGAAACGGTCTCCCATGATCTATTGTATTGCTCCAGAGCTAAAAAAAATGGAAAAATTCTTCTTATGTTAATTTCTTTATTGCACACCAACATTTATACATTTCAGATTTTATTATGTGTGCTTTTACATACATCTGTTTTTGAGACTTTGCTTTGTTTAATTTGGGCAATATGGAACAATCGTAACTCAATGTTATACGGGAAACCATATATTTCTCCAAAAGAGGTTGCTAAATTGGGTTGTTTCTTTTTTGCAAGAATATAAATCTGCTCAAATGGTTCATCTTTGTTTTACAGATTCAATTTCTAAAATATCCGGATCAAATATTAGTTCGAGTCCTCCTCCAGGCTGCTTGAAGCTTGCCATTGATTAAAAAAGAATTAAAATTGGATTTGGGGTTGTAGTATGAAATGATTAAGGAAGAGTGCTTGCTGGTCTGATGGTTCCTTCTCTAGGGAACTTCATTTCATCAATTGCAGAAGGCCAAGCTTTGTTACATGCTCTTAAGTGGAGTTTGATAGTCTCTTTGCCAATTTCACGTGTGGAAGCAGACTGTTAAGTTATAGTTGATAAAATAATGGTTTCTAATGAGGATTTATCTCCTCTTTCAAATATTGTTAGAGAGATTAGAAACTCATTGTCTTCCTTCCCTAGGTTATCTTATGTACCAAGACAAGCCAATACATTACCTCATAAATTAGCAAGAAAGGCACTAGGGCTAGATGATGAGTTAGTTTGTAATGAATCCATTCCAACTGGTCCACATTTCATGTAAGTACTGTGCTTATTGTTCTTTCTTAATGAAAGTTATCTTATGTACCAAGACAAGCCAATACATTACCTCATAAATTAGCAAGAAAGGCACTAGGGCTAGATGATGAGTTAGTTTGTAATGAATCCATTCCAACTGGTCCACATTTCATGTAAGTACTGTGCTTATTGTTCTTTCTTAATGAAAGTTATTCAAAAAAAGAAAAGAAAAAAAAGCTCTATCAAAATGACCCTATGTCTAGCATTGTTGGATTATTAGAGGTAGATTTTACGTGGCATTTGGTTTGTCATTTTACGATAGATCTTAATCGTGGACGTTCTAACAGTTTTCTAGGGATGATAGCTGTTTGTGTTTTAGGTATTTTTGTGTTGTAATAATGCTCATTTTTAAGTGCTAATTTTCTTAAGATTTTTAGTCATTGTTAAATATCCACCTAGTGTATCCATAGTAATATACCTTTCTGTAGAATTTTTTCTATAAAGTGATTTTATGGAGGTGAAGAGAGTTTTAAACATTTACTAGTTTGATTATAGTTGGAGGAAATTTAGATTCTAGTTGGATGTGTCAAAGCATATAAGCTATTCGGTTAGTTTAGTTAGTTAAGTGCTACTTAGTTATAACTACTCTGAGTAGTCAGTAGGATTAGTTACAATTCTGTTATTTGTCTAGATGTAACTTTCCTCTTCCATGAGCTCTATATAAGCTCTTAGCTTGTTCAGAATACTTTGATGATCAGTACAGAAGAATCTTTTTCTTTACAATTCTTTACTTTTCAATAATCATCACAGGATGTCTTAGATCGATTCTTCTGTTTTTTTCTTTCTTTCATTATTATTATTATTATAAATCTATGTGCTTTGTGCTCTTTCTATGCAACTGTATTTTGAACACTTTTATTTTTGTATTTTTTTTTTTTATAAAAGGTGTAATTATTAACTATTTTAGGTATGTATCGTTCCTTTCTTCCATATTTTCAACTTCAACCCTCCTTCTAGGTGCAGTGTCCCCGTTTACTTTGTACCAAGATTAGAAAAAGTTGTTTGGACAAGTAAAGTTCCCTGGATTGAGACATTAAGTTGTATGAGAGAAAAAAAAAAGTTCTTTATTTTATTATGGTAAAGAAGACTTGTTTAATTTTTATAGTGGAAGGCAACACAGACTTGATTAGCATAAACAATGCCTTTTAGTTTTGAAAACATCAAAGGGATAAAGTAGATCTTACGTTGGTCATATGTTAGACAATATAGAATGATACATCAGGAGAAAATAAAAAAAGGGCTCGAAGCATTCTATATGAAAATACAGATCCAACATGTACATCACTACATTACGATTACATAGACGATATTAAAAGAATCGATGCATATGGTGATGGCACGTGTCGTATGTGAACACCGTCCCAGCAACCAACTTGGAAGAAAAAAATGATCCAAGAAAATTTAACCCAATACGATTTAAAGTCTTAAGTCTAAGATGTGACAATTTCCAAAGGGGCAGACTTGACTCAGCCTCTTATAACCAATACCATATAGTTAAATTTGGCCACAGGATTCAGTTGTTGCATTGAATCTTCATCATTTTGGCAGAGAGAACAGAGAAAAAATACAGAGATTTTGAGATGGGAAAGATTATTTGCTCGGAGTTAGATGAAGGTCGTTTGGAGCTGGGTGGATTTATGGTGGTGATTGTTATAGCTCTCGTCCTCGTGTTCATCTGCAAACCACCTCCCAAGCGAAGGGTCATTATGGTGTACCGCGTGGCTTGAAAATTAAGTTACTTAACCTCTAGCGCTGGCCAAGGATCAAGAATGAACTCAGGCTGTGCGTGTCTTTATGTTTATGTTTTTAGATTTTAGAATGGTTGATACTTCATAGCCAAAAGGAGTTTTGTTATACCAAAGTAAGTTTTGGTTTGAGGGTACTGCAAATTGGGTGGCTGAGAGTCTTCACCTGATTTGCAGGGTTGTATATCATGTTATATAAACAGAAGACAATCGGGAAGGGATTCATTTCAACGAAATAACTAGTGTTTTCCTATTGATGGTATATATGTGTATACCAGCTTTTTGGCGTAGTAAATGAAACACAGATCACATGAATAAATATATTTATATATATATTTTGCCAAGGTTGTATTTATGTTTGTAAGCGAATAATAATCTTATTGTAACAGATGTTTGAAGATAATGATTCTGATCAATGTGCAACAGGGAATTGAGAAAGATATCGCAATTGACCAAAATATTTTGTCTCTACTCACATGTAACACACATAAAATAACTACGAAAGTACTAGTTATTATTGCAAAATCATTCTTTGAGAACCAGTCTGCCTCCTAGATTATATCAAAACAAAATTGTATTGCATTGACTCTTTGTTCTCTATTACACAGCTTAAACATCAAGATCTCAGTTCAGGCAAAAATTTGACAATCCAAGTATACAATAATACCAAACTAAGTTTAGCAATTAAGATTAGTGAAAACTGATTAAACTAGTAATTATATAGTCAAAATACAAAGGCTGAATGCTATCTCCAGAGATGTTTAACTATGGGTTTTGGAACCTTGAATAGTTTCCAAGAGATGTTCAATTCTATACTTCATAACAGGCTGCCCTGTACGTGTCTTTTTGTACATCTTTTCTCTAGTAGCCTTTCTCCGAGCATTGGCCTTATCCCTTTCTTCTTTCTTCGCCTGAATAATAGCCTCTTTTTCAATTCTGGCCTTCTCCTCCTCTTCACGCTTCTTTTCATACATTTCTCTCAAACTAACTTTTGCTTTGTTCTGGCTCTTCTTGTTTTTCTTATTCATTTCATCCTGTGAAAGCAAGGAGAGAAAATGCATCAGTTACAGCACATATCCATATAAAGAGTGTGTTTCACACATGACACCAATCAATATTGCCAAAATTTAGACCAGTCATTCAGAAAGATATACAAACTATCCCTCAACCTCTAGAATCTAGAAGTCTAGTACGATTAATAAACACATGATAAAAAGAATACCAATTTTTTTTAGATAAATAAGAAAAAGACAATCTGATGTAGTACTTTAAGTCTTATTAAGCTTGAGCTTGTTTTCAAATTCACACCAAACAAACGAAATGAAACTATCAAATAACTTGCTCTTGTAACCAACCTCACGGGGTGTTGAAGCAGAGGAAAGACCCTGCTGTTTCATTGACTTTTTAAACTTGCTCACATATTTAGCATTTTTATAGAACTCTTGCTGCTTCTCTGAAAAATAGAATAAAGTGAACCAAAACAGTGAGAAAACTACAAAAATAGTATCAATTTTCGTTATTTTTCACAAGAAAATGTTCAAGCATTAGTGTAACTACAACCCCACATGAGTTCGTCCATTCCCAGACCAAATAGATCCTATAACCAGTCTATTCAATAATGCCTTATCTCTAAGACATCATAAGCACCAAATCTCAACATAATCACAAAGGACAAACAATTCACCAACATGCAATTGGGTTTTCATATTGAAACAAGGTGCCACATTATCCAATTTGGTATCTTCCCTCAAATCTACATTTACGCTATTAAGCAACAGAAATTAATGTTCCTGAATACAGGTCCTCAAAAACCATAGTCAGCTTGAAGCTCTCAACCAAATATACAATAAAATAAAACCCGCAAAAGCAATAAACTTCCAATACCCAGAAATCAAAACTAATAGAGCTAAAAAAATGCAATGCACTACAAAACATAATTGCTATTATATATATATATATATTCAAAACTGTATCACCAATAAAGTAGGCTGTAAAATATTTTCAAATAGTAGTACCAAAACTAAAAAACAAAGCACAGAGGTTAGTACTTATTGAAGCTGGATTGTAGTGGCTTCTGTTCGACCTGGCATGAGCGAAGGCCTCGAGTGAAAGGCCTTTCCTCGTGTTATTCGGTTTCTGATTCCTTGTCTTCATGTTTACTGATTCAGGGCCACCAATTCCCTTTCCTTTTCGTTCCTCATTTGGGGTCCGATTCTTCATCTGAGAAAATTGATTGAAGATAATTGAACAATTAGGAAAAACAGAACGGGGATGAATTGAAAACCCTAGAATGAGAAATAGAGACCTATTGGATTAAAAAGAAAAAGACACGTGTACTGAAGGAAGTGAGGAAAGTCGTATTGGGTTTCACTTTTCATTCGACTTCCTTTTGTCCTATTCCTATTGGCCTCTAAGTTCTAATCCTCGTTTCTTTTTTCTTTCACATTTATGATTATTTCACTAGAACTATATTCTCACACATATTTTTTAAGTTTGAATTTTTAAGCAAAAATAAAATTTTCTTCTTCTTCGTTGACTATCTAATTCCTGAAAATTAGATTTTTTTAATAAAAAAATTATTGAAAATTAGAAAACAATATTTAAAAAAAATGTGAATTTTATACCGTCCCTCAGTTTTTTTTTTAAATATTGTTATGGGGTATGGTATGCAACACCACTTCATGAAGCATAATTCTCTTTAAAATTTACAGTATATAACAGCCAATATTAAATTACACAAATAATTGGGTATAAGTAGTATTAAACACCCTATAGTGCCCCATAGCAATGCTCATGTTTTTCAGTTTTAAAAAATTGACATTGTTATTCCCAAGATGAGAAAATTCTTGGCGTGACTCTCTCAATAGATTATATTCAATATCCTGTTGTCTTTTGCCACTGCTTTATGATATCACTATCATGTGCTGTGACTAGAAACTATGCAATACATTTCAAGCTTAACCAAAAGAAAAGTGGGATAAAGGACAAAAGAAATAAAAAACACCAAGATTGTGTTCTGTAACTAAAGAAAATATATACGCCAAGATTAGCTCTCATGAGATCCCACTATAGATGCCAAAAGTGATCAAAACATATCAACATGTATGATCCAAATTGGTTCCTTCATCAATGTCCACACATATTACAAAGATGAAATCATCGGGACATTAATGTCTACCTTTGACATTCAATTCTTTTATGGGTTAATTTCAGAAGCACAGATAACTTATGAGTGACATTGATGAAACAAAGGAAGATACGAAATTACAAATGCATATATGTATATATAGTGGTCTTACACTTGCAAGTTCGCCAAAGCATTAGCTTTAAGTAGTTCTACTCAATTTCAAGCAAATCATATTTCAAAGTATTAATAACAAAATTGTGATCGACTCATTTTCATCGTCCAAGCAAAATTTTGAGGAATACTAAATAATCAGTTCATAAAAAAAAATCTTCCTTTTTGAACACAAAAGTTGAACCATCGGAATTGACAAATTAATAGTCTCTTAAGCACTTATCATCAAACACTTTGTTGACCCAAATTTCTGGCAACCCAATAAAATAAGAAAAAGAGCTGATAAAAGGAAATAAATCACACAACGAGTTTTTACGTGGTTCGACTGTTAACGAAGCCTAGTCCACGAGCCATTTGTATTAGAGAAAGCTTGCTGGAATCACAAGCTCTTTAGGGTTTACAACTTGGGCAGATGATTGTCTTGTTCCAAGGTAATTAGGAGTCCAAAAACTAGGGTTTCAGATCCTTACAAATGACCCCCTCGTGATCTATTTATAGGCGGCATGAGGGGAGCTAGAGGTGCTGTTAGCCTTTATTACATTTCATTCTATTCCCACATTCTTTGGGGAATATTCATTACATGATAGGCATATAACATGACGTTTTCCTAGCATAAAAGTTAGGTGGTTCCAAAATGCTAATTGAAAGGCGTCTGGGACCACTCCCTGGAAAAGTGGTCCCCCGAATCTCTGAGAATCTCGTGAGGTCGTTATAGAGACTTCTTAGTCCTTCGAGGAGTTGCCATAGAAGGGTCTGACCTCGAGATTCCTCTGAGGAGTCGTACGTCAGGAGCCTGCGGAGGGTCCCGAGGCCTCCCCTCGGGGAGTTGGAAAATGGTCAGCTGTTCACATGTCACCAAGTAGTCTCCCCTTCGAGAACCTCTCAGAACGCATATCACGTGTATTGCCATGTGTTGCTAGGTGTTGACATGGATGATAGACTAAAAAAGGCTTGAAACATTTCCCCCCCAAGTCCTTAGCATACTTCGTGTGGTAGAGACTTCTCGGCAGTTGTCATGTGGCAAAAATTATTTGGTCACCTAGTCGGTACTTACGTGCTCGATTGGACAAGTGTCGGGCATGAGAGTCACCTCAGAAATTGTGACCGCCTATAATGTCAAGACATGTGGCGCTTGCTCAGTGGCAGACTTCTATGAGTGCATTAAATGTGGGGAACACCTGTCGCCTTATGACTGGTTAGGACTTTGCGAATTCCCCCACTAGCCTGCCCCGAGGAGTAGACTGTCAACTCAACGGGTGTCTAGAAATGGTACTTTTACAGTGAACCGTCGGATGGTACTCGAGTACCTATGACTACGATTCGTCCGTTGATTCAAAATACGAAGAAAAAAACTCTATTTAAAACCCAACTTTTCTCCTTTCTCCCTCCATCAGAAATACTTCACCATCATATTTTCTCTGAGTTGCAGACTTTTGCATTTTCTCCATTACAAAAACTGCCCCACCTTTTCTTTACCTTTAGGTCTGAAGCCAATCAACCACCCCAAAAATTCAGCAAGGATATTCGAGGTCGAAGGGCGTCAGTTTATTCGAGTGAGGACCACCTACCACACTTATCAATAATTCTTGTCACGTAAATCTTTCTTCTCTTGGGTTTTCTCTTTTCATAGTTTTGAATATGACCTGTGGTTTATATACTCGTCTTAGGTTCAGCTTTTACTCGGTAGCTATTTGCGAGTTTTGATATTAGGGATTTTTAGGGCTTGCTCATTCTTTCTGGGTTTTTTCCTTTTTCTCTTAGCCCTCTATATGAGCAATGTCTTTTCTCTTGTGACAATCGGGGTACCGTGGTGTTGTCTTCTTTGGCAAGGTACTTAACTGCTCATTTTTGTTTTAGATGTCCCGTGACCCCAAACTTGAATAGTTGTGCTCACACGTGAATCATTCCTTTGATTCTGGGTTCTTATCGCTGCTCTGCGATTAGCCAAAGGAATCGACCGTCGATGAGTCTCCATTATCCAGATTTCTGCATTTGCAAAGGGAGAGTCAAGAACGCGAGGACTTAGCAATTTCAAGGGAGACTGTGGCTCGCGAGTTTAGAGAACTTCGAGAAGGAAAGCGTCGGAGTTCGCCGAATGCACCCGACTCCCCTCAGCATCCAACCCATCTTCCTCTTCAACCAGGGTCACTGTGGCGCTTCCGGGACCAATGACTTAAGTTCCACCATCCCTAGCAGAGCCCTCGACCGCTCTACCACCCATGGGGCCTGTGCTAGACCCCCAAAAATTTCCTCATCGAGCCACTCACTTGAATCAGAAAGCATAATCTCCAAGCTGATTTTTGTGGACGTGCTTGGTAGGGGTGAACATTTGACCCGAAAAACTTGAAAAACCCATAAATCCGCCCGACCCGCAACCCGAAATCCCGATTTTTTTGCAAAACTTGTCGAATTTGGGTGAAATCCAGTTCGAAACCGACATGGTTCAAGTCGGGTTCAGGTTTTGAAATTAAGGACACACGAGTTCAGGTGTAACCCGAGCCCGAACATAATTAAAAAAAATTACTAATGCCCAATTTGTAAAAAATCAACATTACCAAACTAACAACAAAGTTAAAAAAATGTGAAAAGTAAAAAAAAAATAAAAAAAAGTGTAAAAAAAATGGTATTTTTGAAATTTTTTTACCAAGGTCCATTTTCTGCCCAAACACTTTTTTTTTATCAATCCCACCCGAAACTCGACCAAACCCGACCCGGCCAAACCTGAAACCCGAAATTACCCCATAACTCGAAAATTTCAGATCGGATTCAGTACCACTTTCCTCCACCTGAAACCTGCAAAACCCGAACTTGATGCACCCGAAACCCAAAAACCCGACCCGTGTGCACCCCTAGTGCTTGTGGCCATTGAGGAGCACTACATGATCTCTTCCAACCACTTCATCAACAGGATCCCCGACAGGTCGAAGATTGCCTGTCACACTTCTCAGCATGGAGCCAGACCCACTTGGAAGTAGGGACGACCCTTCCACTCTACCAGTAGTTCATCGACTTTCTGGTGTGGATGCGGATCTCGCTCTTCCAGCTTATTCCGAATGCCTACCGACTACTGGAAACATTCTACGTTTTATGCAAGGAGAAATACTAGAAGGGCGATCGAGAGGAAGATAACTTCTACTAGTAAGCCAAATGGGCATCTCTCTACCAAACCCTTCATCACAATGAGAAAAAACCCCGAGAATCCAAAAAAAAGATTTTCTTTACAACGGGCTTCGACACTTGCAACAACCACCGACTCTGTTTGGCCTTCAACCGAGTCGGTAAGCAATACCTCCATACTCTATTGTTCTTTGTCGTGTTGGCTTTTTCTTGTCTTACTCTCCAATTTCCTCTTTCGTAGGTCAATATCCAAGGCCTACCCAGAAGGAGGAGTACTTGGTTAGGGCTCAAATGATCTATGCTCTTTCTCACGAATAGAGGGGTATTTTGTTGCTGACCACTACTACTCGGCTAAGGGAGGTGGGACTCATAGGCACCGAGCAGAGGGTGAACCGCCTTGAGATGATGGGGATAGTCATCTCGCATCGAAGGGAGAGGCACATCTTCCCCGTCGTTGTGGTCTACAAGCCTCTCGACTTTGATGCACCAGGCCTTGGGCCACTGGAGGAGGATATCGATGAGGCTGTCGAGAACTATCGACAGTTCCCGCTAATGAGTGCTGATGAGGAGGCCTTCAATTTGGGGATGGTTGTCCTCGTCGCTCAAAAGCCCGAGGGGAACGCTCCAAAGCCCCAGATTGTGCTGGAGGATGAGGTTGACGAGGCATCCAAAGTTGTCTACGTTCAACGCCCTACCTGTCACCTGCGTACCTTGAGGTAGCTCGAAGCTAACCAAGTTGGGGAAATTTCTATTTTGTTCCTCAGACTGTCGACGAGGGTCACAGTCTGGGGCATTCTGTAATATCCGGACACACACATTTTAATTATTGTTTATTTTAATTTATTTAATTCACTTATTTTTAATTTAATTATTTTATTTTAATATTCTTATATATTGTCTTGTTTACTTGTTTAATTAGTTGTTACCTTATTTACTATAATAGTTATTCTTTTATTTATTTATTTATGTAGTTATTTACTTACCTTTATTTTATTTACTTATTTATGCCTTGATATAATTATATGATAATGTGTGCACATGTGTGTGTAAGCCTTGGGGCGTGTGGTGTGTGTGAAAGGGTAGTGTGGGGAGATCTTGATGATTGCATGAATTAAAGCTTGAAAGATTGGATTAAATTATGGTGAATTAATGAGGGTTTTCTTGTTCACACTACAAGCTGAATTTTTGAACTATAAAAGGAAAGTGTGAGCTTGATTTTTGAAATTTCAGGAGGATAAGGGTGATAATGTGAATAAAAATATTTTTTTCTTGATTGAGTGGAATCAAGGGCTGCCTTAAAGAGCCAATTTCAAAAATCAAGCTAGGGTGATGCTCTTGATTGATTTGGTGATATAACAGGAAAGATTGTCTCTTGATTTGATGATGGAAAATCAATCATGTGTAGAGTGCAAGATCAAATCTAGGTTCATATGTTTATGGTGGTGATTAGGATTAGAATCAATTAGGTTTAATGGTGATTGATTTTGGAAAATCATGGATGGTGTTAGTGTTTGATGAATATGGCTAGAATAAGGACTAGGTACATGCTAGTGTGAAGAAGATATGATCAATAAATGGTGATTAGGAATCAATTAGGCTATGTTGATTGAAGATTGGAATCAATCTATATTAAATGGGAGGATTTGTTGATCCATTTGCTTACCAGAAGCGTCAGTTACAGACCGATGCTAACGTGGCAATAGTGTTTGGTATAGACCGACACTTTTGCCCCGGTCAATTGCGTCACCAGAAATAACGTCGGTTCCAAAACTAACGTAATTGGAAAAAAAAATTGATCTGTAACTGACGCTAAACCCCTATTTTTAGTAGTGTTAGCACCCAATACTATTCAATGGGCTAGATCAGTGCTCATCTTTCGTTGATTAAGCCCTGCATGCGCTCGTACACAACCTTGGTCTTTGTAGTGTCCCAGAATATTTACTTAGCTAGCTAAATATTAGTAGTAATTAGTATTAGTTGTAGTATGTTAGTTTCCGTGGATTTTGGTTCAAGCCGGGACTTAGTTAGAAACTCATAGCAACACTTATGGATTTTATAAGTTTAACCTACAGTTTAGAAATATTAATTATAACATAAGGTTTGATTAATATTACTGGTCCTAGAAATATTATTTATTATAACCTAAGGTCAGATTGAATTAATAAGACTATGACACTTGTCATAATCATTTTTATTAAGGATTTAAGTATTTTTGATGAATAGTTTAAATAAAGGAAATATCTAGAAGCTCTAGAACCTTCCACCAGCTGTTAGGATCGTATTATGACTCAGTCAAAGTTGTTTTATCAATTCAAAATATGCTGAAAAAGTGCAAATACGTGTTTGATATATCAACGTATGCTGATATATCGCAGCTATAGGGGACGATATATCGCCTACAGAAAATACAGAAAACACGTCGACTTTGCACGAACGGTCAAACGGGGCTCGGGAATATGGGGGGAGGCAATATATCGGCTCAAACTCTTATTTTTTTTTTTGAAAGTTTGTGATTTTAATTTTAAAAATAGCCTTAACCACTTGGACCTGCCTTTGAACGATTTTGATCGAGTTTTGAGCGTCTGTTGAACGAAAATTAAGATCTTTTTCATTTTATATTCATTTATTTATTCAAATTAAAAGGGGTTAGTTTCACTCCTTGAACTCTATAAATAGGACCTAGTACTCAACCATTTTCTTCATTCTTCAAGTAGTCGTCAGAGCTTCCAAGTTGCTAAGGTTATCATAGAGAGAAACACTTGGGTTTTTGGGTTAAAAGCTTTATCATTCTAAGCTTTTATAAACACTTGGGAAGTGAGATATAGTGTTATTTCAACATCGAGGTGTAGATCGGGTTCTAGTTCAACCAAGGTATTCTTATCCTCAAGTTCAAGTTCTTCATAGTTCTTTAGTTTTCTTTTCAGATCCTAACTCTTGTTTATAATTCTTGGTTAGGTATTTAAGTTTCTTGTAACTTAAGGTTCTTTTCAGTAAGTTTCTACTTGGATGGTTTAGTTCTCTTTTCATCTTCATTCTTTAGAAATACTCATAGTTTTTCTGTTGGTTTTTAGGAGTGTTCCAATCCCGTTCTTGTTCTCAAATATCCTAATTTTTGGTAAGGAAAATATGATAGATTATATGTGCTTATATGTTTATGTTATGATATGTTTTATGCTATAATATGTATATGTATAAATATGTTTTGTAGTCACTTGGGGCTTATAGTTTCTTAGATAGCAAATCCCAATATTTTTATGTCGCTTGGGGCTTATAGTTTCTTAGGTAGCAAACCCCAAGAATTTTTATCATTTTCTTGGTTTAGAGTTATGATTTACCCTACCTCGATTAGTAGACAGAGGACCTAGATGAGTTATCATATACAACCATGTGATCTAACATACCTCGATTAGTAGACAGAGGACCTAGATGGTTTATCACATGCCATGTTAATGAGTTAATTTCCATTAATATTGTAGTCCTATATGATATACGTTTTTATAGTCATATGTTTTATAGTATATGTTTATGATTAAGTCTTATGTTTATGATTTATGTGTTAGTAAATTTTCCTTGCTCGGCATTAGGCTCATTCCTTTATTTTTAGCTTGATGCAGGGAAATGATTATGGAAGGCGGAAAGATTTATGGCAGCTTGGCTTGTGTGTTGAGGATGAATGGATTGAATGGACTGCGTGACGATCGAGGATGACGTTATTTTTAGTCTCTTAAATTATGTTTTGATGTATTTTCGCAATTAGTATTTCAACAATTAAAGTTATATTTTATGTTTTATAAACAATGGGATCCCATACCATATCACATTTTATTTTATATTTTTACCTTATTTTGTATTGGTAGAATATTTTGGGTTTTAAATAAAGTTATGTTATTTATGATGTATGTTTCCCAAAATAGTAGTTATGTCTAGTAGTTTTAATGGTCCAAGGTCTTAGAAATAGTTGGGTCATTGCAATCTTTCGGAGCTCAATAATCCTTTAGTCAGCATCCTCATCAACATGAACCCTTGTGTTGACCGCGTTTTTGGCCAACGACGTGTAGACGTCAAAAACGACAAAAACCTTCAAGAGAAATAAACGACATAGACGATTTTTATAGTGGTTCAGCCCCAATGTGTTGGTAATAGCCTAATCCACTTAGAGTTGAGATTATAGGTCTACACTCAAGATCAGATGAACCTGAGTCAACTGAGTTTCTTCAGTCCAGATTACAAGAATACAAGAATTCTCTCAAATACAAGTACTCTCTCTCTCTCTAAAAAATTAGAATTCGAATCAAAAGTTAAAAAGTCCCCTTTATGATGCCATAAGCCTTGTATTTATAGGCTTAGGATCGTACAGATGATATCCCCCCATCATCGGGATATTTTGTTATTCTCATTATATTTAATTTACAATAATATTCAAAATATAACAATACACTATATTCATGGGATAAATGAGAGATTCTAGCGCAAGCCAAGACCGATTCTTGTTGAAGCTGTTCTGGGATCTCTTGCGTAGCTTTGCTCTATCTAGTCGATCCATATCTCATTCAAGCTGGTCGACCACACCCTGATTGGGCAGACACGCACTTGGCTGGGCAGACATGCACTTGGTTGGTCGGACATGGTCATGACTGGTCGGCCAAGGTCATGCTTGGGCAGACAAACACATGACTGGTCGGACATGGTCATGCCTGGGTAGACAAACACATGACTGGTCGGACATGGTCATGCTTGGGTAGACAAACACATGACTGGTCGGACATGGTCATGCCTGGGCAGACAAACATGTGACTGGCCAGTAAAAAATTCTTCAATGGTCTACCAGGTCACTCCTAAGCTAGATCACCCAACCATTCCTTGCCATTTGTCATTTCTATTGCCACGTCATCGAACTCCAATGTTTGGGGATAACACCTTGGAATCTCTCGGATCTCCTTGAGAAGTTGTTTTCTAGTTGTTCTAATAATAGGATGCATACTTTCTACTATGCAATCATAGTACTAATAACTTAAAAAAATAAAGTAAAAAAATCAGATAAAGAATACACATACGACACAGTGAGTTGTTGGACAAAGGGTTCATATGACCTAGTCATTCACTTGGGGAGCACCAGTACTGTCCATGAAAAACAAGGACAGAAGTATGAGAATATGCATCGATTACTGAGAACTCAACAAGGTCACAATTAAGAACAAATATCCTTTGCACAAGATAGATGGCCTCTTTGATCAACTGCAAGGGGCAGTAGTGTTCTATAAGATTGATCTGCGATCTGGGTACCGTTAGTTAAGGGTAAAGGAGGGAGACATTTCCAAGACAACATTCAGAAACCGCTATGGGCACTATGAGTTCTTAGTAATGTCTTTTGGACTCACTAATGCCCCAGCGAAATTCATGGGCATGATTAATAGAGTATTTAAGGACTTCTTGGATAAATTCGTAGTGGTGTTTGATTGTGATTCTAGGCTTGTTGTGAAGTTGTCCCGCTCTTAATATTGCTTGGACTAGAGGTAAGGAAGTTAGCTAGAATTCTAATGCTATTATGTTGAACTGTATGAGATACCACTTGTGAAATGAGCTGTTATGTATGTATGTGATGCATGATTGTATGAAAAGCAGAGTGGTGTTAGCGTGCTGAACGCGACACAACAAAGGAGTTACTAAGGTATGATGTAACTCATAGGGCAGACGCACCGAGGTTATTCTAGGACTAGAGCTCCTGAATACCTCACAGAGGAGGATTTACTGGTTTCCTCACAGAATCGTTTGCTTTATTTGTTTTGATGAAATATTCAGATAAAGTGTACGAGATTATGATATGCTATTTTAAGCTTATATACGATGAGAACAACTTTGTATTGTACTTATGTGAATTATTGTTTTTTTGTACTTCCATACTAGGCTTTTAGCTCACCCCCATTACTTTCCCCCTTTCAGGTAGGCTATAGGGTTTTCCATTAGCACGCATGGTGGTGTGGGGCATTGCTAGTTCTAAGTATGTATGTCATGGGGCTCTAATGAATGGTAAACGATCTAGCAACGCCTAAGAATATTTTTATGAGTTATCTTGTTTAATAATATTATCAGTGGGGCTTTAACATATTATTTTAAATTGCATAAAAGACATAATGTTTTCCTTTTATTTTAATAAATGGGCCCATATTGCATGTTTTGATTAGGCCACACTGAACCCTTTTCATAATTATGATATTTTTCTTAATAATTACCAAGTAGTCATCGTTTGAAAAGATAGTAGTATAGGGCATTATTACAAATGGTATCATAGTTGGTTGTTCATATTTCAAAGAACCCCTCTGCATATATGCTAAAGACTGGGAAAACCTCATCTCACAGTGTTGTAAGTGTATTCTTCATTTGATTTATTTTACTTTGTTTTTTTTAAGTTATTAGTACTATGATTGCAGAGTAGAAAGTATGCCTCCTATTATTAGAACAACTAGAAAACAAATTCTCAAGGAGATTCGAGAGATTCCAAGGGTTCATGTTGATGAGGATGCTAACTAGAGGATTATTGTGCTCCAAAAGACCAAGGCTGTGTGCGAGCGCATGCATGGCTTAATCAACAAAAGAGGAGCACTAATCTGGCCCATTGAATAATATTGGGTGCTAACACTACTAAAAAATAGGGATTTAGCATCGGTTACAGACTGACGCTTTTGCAAAATTGCGTCAGTTGGCAACGCAATTGACTAGGCCAGAAGCGTCGAGCTTAACCAGATGCTGTTGCCACATTAGTGTCAGTCTGTAATTGACACTTCTGGTAAGCAGATAAATGGTCTGTACCATACCTTGCGGGGTACTTAGGGAGAGCTGCTCCATGATATCTACCTTTTAGAGGGTGATATTGTTAATTAGGTAGATAGGCGTTATAACAAAAGCCTTGATCAAGATGGACGCGAACAACCACGACGCAAGAATGGAGCATTATCAACAAAGAAGAAGGGGCTAAAAGACGGAGTTACTTCGGGAAAGGTCATGTTGTCAACCAAGTGGTTACGATCCATTCCAATCATTGAGGGTAAGGAATACCCATGAGACTTAGTGGAACTGGAAAAGATAGACTATGACGTGATCCATGGGATATACTAGTTTGCAAAGTATGATGCAACCATCAACTTCAAGATGGAAACAATGGTATTCAGATCGCAAGAGGGTGAGCAACTTGTCTTCATGGGAGAAGCATCAAGATTCCAAACACCAATAATCTCGACACTAAAGGCTCGAAGGATGTTGACGCAAGGATGTCAAGCATTTTTGGCAAGCGTAGTTGACACTACCGAGGATTCTCAATTAAGGCCGATGAATGTTTGAATGGTTTATGAGTTCCTGGATGTATTTACAGAAGATCTACCTGGCTTGCCGCCAAATAGAGAAATTGAGTTCGTGATTGAGCTCGCACCAGAGACGCCGCCCATTTCTAAAGCACCCTATTGAATGGCACCAGCGGAGCTAAAGCTACAATTGCAGGAGTTGTTGGACAAAAGGATCGTAAGACCAAGTTATTCTCCATGGGGTGCGTCGACCTTGTTTGTGAAGAAGAAGGATGGGAGCATGCGAATGTGCATAGACTATAGAGAGCTCAACAAGGTGACCATTAAGAGCAAGTACCCTCCACCACAAATTGACGACATATTTGATTAATTACAAGGAGCTGCAATGTTCTCAAAGATTGATCTACGGTCAGGGTATCATCAGTTGAAGGAGAGGGAAGAGGACATTCCTAAGATTGCATTTAGGACTCGTTACGGGCACTATGAATTTTTAGTGATGTCATTTGTGTTGAGATTGATTATATATATTGGTTAAGATATTTACACGTTGAGGTGCAAAACACTTAACAATTTTCATTTAAAGAGAAGTGAAAACATGAGATTGTGTAGAATGCATCTAAACGTGATTTTTATGGGTCTAAAGTGATACAATGAGGTATCCAAACATTCCCAAAATTTTTGGTAGCATTTGGAGCAATTTTAGGACCATTAAGGGTCCAAAGTCAGAGAAAGCAGCGATACGTCGCCTACTAGCAAGCGATACATCGCCAGGGTGATCATTTAGGGTCGTACAGTTTACATAGAATGCTCCAAATGATGTGTTTTAAATGCTCTAATCCTATTGGTTAGACTAATGATGAGGCCTACACTATATATATGATTTATTAGAGTTAAAAATCCTTGATCACACTTTCCAACTCTCTCTCTCTCTAGCTTTCTAGGACCAAATTTTTCTCTAAGAAACTCATCAAGCATTGCTTGACTTGCATGAGTTTTTTAGGCTTGGTCAATCCCAAATCTCATTATACTTCGTTGAAGCTTCAAGCAATTGGGAAGGCTTGTAATGGAGATTTTGGACAACAATATTCATATTGTGTATAAGCATTAGAAGTTCCCCAAGTTTGAAGATTCAAGTTGCTCAATACAAAGGTTGTATCTCTCTAACCCTAATCTTGTATTTTGTCATTCTATTATGTTATTCATTATTGGTATTTATGATTAAATGTATCAAAATTCATCTTATCATCATTTAATCATTTAGTTTCTTATATTGAAGATTAACATTCATATCATGAATATGTTTATTTGATTATCAAGCATTGCACTCATACTTTAAATTTGAATCTTGATTAACGTCTAGTGTTTGGAATATTGCATTATTATCATTATTTATTGTTGATTTGCAAAGAGTAAAGCCATATATTCCCAACAATCAAAATCTCTATTTCTAATTACTTTCATTTTGTATTTTGCATAATCAACAATGAGGGAAATTAGTTCATCTTCTACAACCTTAAAATCCTTGTTTCAAGATTTGGTTTGTGTTGGACACATAACCATGAAAGATCAAAGAAAGTTCTATTTGAAAATGTTCTACATGAATGTGGATAGGGATACAAAGTCTTCATCAACAAAGGATGAGACAAATCAATGAGATTACATGCTTCAGGAGATTGGTATCATCAAGTTCCTTATTTCTACCTGTGTAGATTTCAAGAATTTGAATGAAATGTGTTTGCTGCCATATGTTTGTGAGTTTGAGATCATTGTTTATATTAAAAGTACAATGGTGAATGTTAATAAACAATTCAAGGGTTATTGTTGTACTTGTTTTGTTTGTAAAGTTATTGATCATCATGTGAGATATGGTAATTGTAAAATTAACCATAATAAGACTGGGGTCAATACAATTGATGATGAGATCATTGTGACCTTAGTTGAATTTAATGCATTCAATGAGGAATGTATGATAACCCTAAAGAGAATTGACATGGTTCATGCATGTAGTGATTAGAATAATGCAACCTTGAGAGAAGGTGAACATATCAATGCAATTGATGATGAGATCATTGCAAAAGAAAGTGAAGATACTATGGTCAATGCATTTGATGTTGAGATCATTGTAAACCTAAGTAAAGATACCAAGGCCAATGCATTTGATATTGAGATCATTGCAACCTTGAGTGAAGTTAATGCAACCCAAGAAAAGGGGCAAGGATGGTGGTATGATACTTGTGCCACCATTCAGGCAACCTATGATAAAACTCTTTTCAAAACCTTTGAAAGTGCAAAGGTGAGACTTGAAGTCCAAATGGGAAATGAAAAGAGATCCAAGGTAATTGAAAGGGGCTGCATTGATGTGATCTTCACCAATGGAAAGAAAGTGACCCTAATTAATGTTTTCTATGTTCCCGTTATGACTAGAAACATTATGAGTGGAAGTCTATTGAATAAATCCAGTATCAAAATGGAGTTTGAATTCATTAAACTCACTTTGACTAAATTGGACACTTTTGTGGGAAAGGATTATACATGTGATGGAATGATCAAACTTTGTGCTCTTGATAGTGACAATAATGATATGGCATCTAAATCTTGCAATGTGATTAATTCTAATTCTATTACTTTATGGCATAATAGACTTGCTCATATAGTTTATAGCACAATTAAAAGAGTTGGTAAATGTGGATTAAATTAATTGTGATGTGAATGAGTATGATAAATGTGAATTGTGTGTTAAATCTAAAATGGTAAAGAAACATTTTTTAAGTGTTGATGGATTTTCAAACTTGCTAGATTTAATACATAGTGATTTATGTGAATTGAATGACATGTTGACTAGAGGAGGAAATAGATACTTCATGACTTTTATAGATGATTGCTTAAGGTATACTTATGTGTATTTACTTAAGAGTAAGGATGAGACATTTAATGCATTTAAAATCTACAAAGTTGAAGTAGAAAATCAATTAGAAAGGAAAATAAAAAACTCTTAGAAGTGATAGAGGTGGTGAATACTTTTCAAATGATTTCAAAGTGTTTTGTGAACAACATGACATTATACATGAATGCACTGCACCATACTCTCCACAACAAAATATAATAGTTGAAAGAAAGAATATGACTTATCTTGAGATGATTAACTCTATGCTTTTACATGCTAAATTGTGTTATAATTTGTGGGGTGAAGCCTTGCTTGCTGCGTGTTATTTATTGAATCAAATTCCTATGAAAAAGAACAATGTGTCTCCATATGAGTTATGGAGAGGAAAGAAGCCTAACCTAGGCTATCTTAAAGTGTGGGGGTGCCTTGCTAATTGCAAGAGCACAGATCCTAAAAGTACAAAGTTGGGTCCAAGGGCCGTAAAGTGTGCATTTGTTGGCTATGCCTCAAATAGCAAGGCCTATATGCTATTATACTAGGAGTCTAATGTGATAATTGAATCAAGAGAAGTGGAGTTCTTTGAGAATATGTTATATTGTGATAGCAATTCTCAAGAACCTACAAGTGTTGGAAAATCTCTTAATGAGAAATATCCAAAGGTTGATGAGCAACCAATATTGCCTCGGAGAAGCCAAGTGTTAAAAGAGTTAGGGTCAATTGAGAAATGTTATCAAGTAGAGATACTCTACGGTAGACTTGAAGAAGTTACATGGAAATTTCCTATGAATCTTCAAGTTGAGGATGATCCCAAAACCTACCAAGAAGCAATGTCTTTGAGAGACTATGTTTTCTTTTTGGAAGGAGATAATAAATGATGAGATAGATTCAATTATGTAAAACCACACATGGGAATTGGTAGACCTTTCACAAGGTTCAAAACCAATTGGGTGCAAGTGGGTATTTGGAAGGAAATATCACACTGATGGCACATACAATCCTTCAAAGCTAAATGAGTAGCTAAAGGGTTAAAAAAAAGGAAGGAATTTATTACTTTGACACGTATGCACTGGTTGCTAGGACAACCACAAAAAGTGTTTTATTTGCATTATCATCAATATATAACCTTTATGTTCATCAAATGGGTGTCAAAACGACATTACTAAATGGTGATCTCGACGTGGAGATTTATATGGAACAACTAGAGGGTTTTTTTCTAAGGAGAAATGAACATAAAATGTGTATTCTTTTTAAATCACTACATGGTTTAAAACAAGCACCGAAACAATGACATGGGAATTTTGATAAATCTATTGTTTCGAATGGGTTTAGACACAATAATGGACAAGTGCTTATACTCTAAGACTTGTGATGGCTATGTCATATTGATGATTGTTGATTTTGAGTAATGAGATGAGAAGCATAACAGAAACGAAGAGGTTTTTATCTTCCACTTTATAAATGAAGATCCTTTGAGAGGTCAATACCTTTTTTGGTATTAAAGTGAGAAGAAATAGTAGGGGTTATGCCTTAAGTCAAGCTCACTTTGTTGATAAAGTGCTTGACAAGTTTTGTAATCTCAAAATCAGAAAGGCGAATACACCATTTGGTTCAAGCATAAAGCTTGAAAAGAACAATGGTAGAGCGGTTAGTAAACTAAGTGGGTTTACTAGAAATCCAAGTATGGAACATTGGAAAGTGATTGAAAGAGTTCTAGGGTACCTTAAAAGGACCAAGAAACTAGGCCTCCAATATTCAAAGTTCCCAAAAGATACTTGAAGGATATTCCGATGCGAGTCAGATATCAAATGTAAGAGATAATCTCTTCACAAGTGGTTGGATGTTTATGCTCAAAAGAGGAGAAGTTTCTTAGGGACCAAAGAAATAAACATATATTTCACTTAACCATGGAGAATGAGTTTATAAATTTAGCAAAAAATGGCAAAGAGGCCAAGTGGCTTAGGGATTTCATGAGGAATATCCCAATGGTGATAAACAAGCCACATTAGCTAGAGCTTATAATGGCTTGAGAAGTCTAAACATGAGTATATGAAACAATTAATTTGAGGAGGAATCATATTATTCTTATGTATAAAGACAAGTGAGAACTTATTGGATCCATTTACAAAACCTCTTGTGAAGAGGTTAGTAAGTTCTACTTCAAAAGGGATGTGAATAAAACTCCTAGAATAATATATTCACCAATGATGGCAACCCAACTTCAAACTTGTGAACATCAAGGGAAAGAGTTCAATGGGTAAGAACAAGTTAGGGTTAATTGTTTGAACACTAACAAAAGTCATGAGTTCCATCCAAGGATGGTTAGTGTTGGTTGCTACTGAGCGAAGGTTAAGCCTAAGGCTTTTAATGAAGTTCAGTTGAGTGCAACAAGCATCTCTAAAGGTAGCAAATATGTTGTAAGAACTTCACCTATGTGAACTTAGAGGTGGTACCACCTCTCATGGGAGTAGGAGTTTCCACCCTGGAAAGTTCATGAAATGGATGAGCACATGGCCATATGAGTGCTAAGCGAGAAAAGTGGGAAAATGAATGTTCAAGTGGAGGTGTGTGGTGTGTTACCATTTTATCATTAAGGGGTACTTGGTTCACTCTTTAAGACACCAATGACTTCGATAAGGATTTGTAGTATTGTCACTAAGGTAAAGTTCAAATTGAAAGATACTTTATTTTATGCACAAAAACTGTTAAGCTAAGAAGAGAGGATTATATTTAACCAAGTGGGGGAATGTTGAGATTTGTTAAATATAATGGTTAAGATATTTACATGTTGAGGTGCAAAACACTTAAAGGTATTCATTTAAAGATAAGTGAAAATATGATATTGTGTAGAAGACATCTAAAAGTGACTTTCATGGGTCTAAAGTGATACAATGAGGTATCAAAATATTCCTACAAAGTTTGGTAGCATTTGTAGCAATTTTAGGACCATTAAGGGTCCAAAGTCAAAGAGGATGGCGATACGTCGCCTATTTTGAATTTATTTAATTCACTTATTTTTAATTTTATTATTTTATTTTAATATTCTTATATATTGTCTTGTTTAATTAGTTGTCACCTTATTTACTATAATAGTTATTCTTGTATTTATTTATTTATGTAGTTATTTACTTACCTTTATTTTATTTACTTATTTATGCCTTGATATAATTATATGATAATGTGTGCACATGTGTGTGTGTGTGTGTGACTAAGCCTTGGGGTGTGTGGTGTGTGTGAGAGGGAAGTGTGGTGAGATCTTGATGATTGCATGAATTAAAGCTTGAAAGATTGGATTGAATTGTGGTGAATTAATGAGGGTTTTCTTGTTCACACTACAAGCTGAAATTTTGAACTATAAAAGGGAAGTGTGAGCTTGATTTTTGAGATTTCAAGAGGATAAGGTGATAATGTGAATGGAAAGATTTGTTCTTTTATTGAGTGGAATTAAGGGCTGCCTTGAAGAGCCAATTTTGAAAATCAAGCTAGAGTGATGCTCTTGATTGATTTAGTGATATAAAATGAGAGATTGTCTCTTAATTTGATGATGGAAAATCAATCATGTGTAGAGTGCAAGATCAAGTCTAGGTTCTTGTGTTTATGGTGGTGATTAAAATTAGAATCAATCATGGTGATTGATTTTAGAAAATCATGGATGGTGATAATGTTTGATGAACTTGGCTAGAATGGGGATTAGGTTCATTCTAGTGTGAATAGGATATGATAAATCAATGGTGATTATGAATCAATTAGGCTATGTTGATTGAAGATTGGAATCAATCAACTTTAATTGGGAGGATTTGATGAGTGGCCTTGGAGCCTATAAATAGAGAGAGCCTAGCTCTCATTTTCGCACAACACAAAGAGAAGAAGAGAGAGATAGAGGTGTGGAAGAAAAAAATAAATAGAGAGAGAGAGAGAGAGAGAGAGAGAGAGAGAGAGAAAGAGAAAGAGAGCGCGAGAAAGAAATAGAGAAGGTCGAGGAGGTGGAAATTTAGCTCTAGGGCTTGGGATTTTCGTGAAGGAAGGGAATAAATGTTTAAGGTAAAATGTTGCTTTATGGTTAGTCTTCAACTTCATAATCTTCTTGTTATTTTGATGGTTATTTGTGAGATATGATTCTTGGTTAGGGTTCATAATCTCTAAGGTGGTGGTGCTTTATAGTGGTTCGACCTACACATCTACTTAAGGTATCATTGGTTATTTTGAAGGTTGTTTGATGTTGGTATTAGGGCAAGTTTGATTTATGGGAATGGTATACTTATGATTAATGAAATAAGGCTACTTGTTGCATGGCTCATGTAAAGGGATTCTTGGGCGTGTAACTTATCTATGTAAGCATAGTATGATCTAAATAGGGTTATTGTTATTTTATGGATAGACTTTGATCGATAAACAGGATCACTTTATTCTTTTTCAAAGACTCCACACACAGGCCAAGGTAAGGAGGTTAAACTTGTTTGCTTGATTGCTAATGTTTATGGAATGCATGTTGTATGCTATATATTTCAGGGCATTGATAACTCCATTTTAGTGTCTTTTTAGGATGTATTTTTGTGGTAATCTTGAGTTTGTTTTGTGTAAGATTACACTTGTATTTATCTTTGTTGTAGGTAGGTGCTATGAATCATGAGCTAAATGTGAAAAGAAGAGGAAATGCTGGAAAAATGGAGCTTTTGGTGGTTGTTCGACTCAAATTGGTGTTAAGGATGGGTTATAAGAAGTTTTGATGAAGGAAGGATTTCAAAAGGTCAAAATCTAAAAAAAATAGAATTAGAGCCACAACATGGGCTTAAGGGCCGTGACTCTATCGAATTCAGAGGCTGCATAACCTGCTGAGAGGGGTTATGGCCGCGACGTGGTCAAGAGAGTCGCGGGGCTAGAAGAGTGAGAGGCAAATCCAGGAGGCGCATCAAGATGCGGGCTGCAACCTGGGTGAAGAGGGCCACACCGCCTGAAGACCTAACCAGATTCTAAAATGCCTTAAAAAAGACACGGACCACAACCTAAGAAAAGCCAAGTCGCGACCCACCTTGCCAACAAAGAAGAATTCAGTTTTTTTTAATATAAATTAAGACTTTAGGTTTTAATTAGAAGAAGATCATATTTTTTATTACGAATTTAGAGAGCAATTCTGATTTTGAGACTTTTTTTTTTTCTGCAATTTCATATTTTTATTTTTTCTTCAAGCTTTTGGATTTTATGTTTCTAAATAATTATTTTGTTGTTTTAGTCATATCTGATATGAACTAAATCCTCTATCTAGGGGTTAATGTAGTCACTTTGATTTCTATTTAATTTTATTATGATGTTCTATTGATACTTCTTTTTTATTCTAATCTATATGATGTTTGCTTAATGCTAGTAAATACCTGATCACTATTTGCTTGATTTATGATTTTGATTCAAAATTCGAAAGATGCGAATTGAATATGCTATCATTATGTAGACATAGATTACATATTGGACGAAAGAACCTGTATGACTTGTGCAACAATTAGGTTACCAATTTTAATGCTTGCTATGTGTTTAAGTTTATCATAGAGATGTAAAAATCTTACATATAGGTTGAGATCTTATTTCTTGAAAAAGAATAGGAATCGATTTTTGTTAACCTACTATTATAATAGGAAGAAGAGATTTAGAACTGATTAGTAAAATTAATAGAATGAAAAGTTGATGAAGTTAATACCCTAGGTTTTTAATTATTAAATCAATCTTTATTATTGCAAAGCTTATTTCAATTTTAAGTCTTAGTTTAAAAATCACTATATTTTCGACAGCAAATAGAAATTTAAAATCAATTATTGGTAATTAGTTGATAGTTCTTGTGGGAACGATACTATACTTACTATTTTATTACTTGAGTCGATTGTGTATACTTGCACTCATAGTTTCACAATCAAGTTTTTGGCGCCGTTGTCGGGGACTAATATCCAATATCAAAATTGATTGTTTTTTGTTCTACTTTGGTCTTTTTTCTTTTAGTACTTATTCAGATCAAGGCTGTATTGTGTTTAAGGAATTAATGGTATATGCGATGAAGAAGACAAAATGAGCTCATACCGGTAGATCTTGAACTTGAAAGAACATGCAAACAAAACTGAAAGATAAAGAAAATGCTGGATTTTTCCATGGCTGAGAATCAAGGAAATGTAGCAAACAATGCTGCTAATGTTAATAATATCCCAAATACTGCAGAGGTTCTAGTGGAACGAGGACCAAGGACGCTTAGAGACTATGTACTTCCTACTGTCACAGGAGTGCATTCATGCATCAGACACCCTGCTATTGCTGCAAATAACTTAGAGATTAAGCCAGCAATATTACAAATGGTGCACTCCACTGTTCAGTTTGGGGGGTTGCCCACGGAAGATCCAAATTTGCACATAGCCAATTTCCTGGAGCTATGTGCAACATTTAAGATGAATGGGGCGAATGAAGATGCGATTAGAATTAGATTATTCCCATTCTCTCTAAGAGATCGGGCGAAGAGTTGGCTAATTTCACTGCAAACTAATTCTATCACAACATGGGAGGAGTTAACCCAGAAGTTCTTAGCAATGCTTTCCCCTCCAACAAAAGCTGCAAAGTTGAGAGGGAAAATTAATAATTTCTACCAGACAGAAGGGGAATCGTTGTATGATGCATGAGAGATTTAAAGAGTTATTAAGGAAGTGCCCACATAATGGTATAGAGAAGTGGATGCTAGTCCATTATTTTTATAATGGGTTGAATGGTAATACTCGTACCATAATAGATGTTGCAGCAGGGGGTGCGTTCATGAGCAAGAGTGCTAATGAGGCATATGAATTGCTAGAAGAGATGGAAATGAATAACTACCAGTGGCCAACTGAAAGGGGACAAACAAAGAAGGTGACTGGTATGATTGAATTGGATGCTATTTCCATGCTTACAACGTAAGTGGCAGCTTTAACAAAGCAGTTACAACTGAGCAACATGTCAGCCTAAACCATGCAAGTTCAGAGTTTATGTAGGGCATGTGGGAGTGCTCATCCATAAAATTAGTGTCCTACCATGGATATGAATAATATACCTATGGAACAAGTCCAAGCTATAGGAAATTTTCAAAGACCAACCAACAACCCTTTTTCGATGTCATATAACCAAGGGTGGAGGAATCACCCTAACTTCTCATGGATAAATAATCAAGCTGCACAACAACTTTTCCCTCAAAGTCAGCAACAATACCCACCTCCGCAGCCACAACCACATCAGCCAACACATATGAAACAACCTGAAGTACATCCCGATGTACTGAACCAGTTCATGACAGAAACCAGGGCATCTATCAGGTGTTTGGAGACTCAATTAGGGCAGTTGGCTACTTTGATGACAAGCCGTGCTCAAGGGAACTTACCAAGCACTACTGAGGTAAACCCAAAAGAATAGTGCAATGCGATATCCTTGAGGAGTGGCAAGGAGTTAAAGGAGCCAAAAGTGGTTGATAAGGAGAAGGAAGTGAGTGGGTCAAATGTTAATGAGAATATAGAGAAGCAGCCAGCATTAAGCATAGATCACCATATAAAGTTCCCATATCCTCAGAGGCTTCAAAAGAATAAGCTTGACAAGAATTTCTCTAAATTTTTGGATATCTTTCAAAAGTTACACATCAATATCCCGTTTGCTGAGGCACTTGAACAAATGCCAAGTTATGTGAAGTTTATGAAAGAAATTTTGTCAAAGAAAAGCAAGCTGGGGGACTATGAGACAGTGACACTTACTAAGGAGTGCAATGCAATAATTCAAAAGAAACTACCTCCTAAGCTTAAAGATCCTTGTAGTTCCAATATCCCATGCTCTATAGGGGGCTCAGTGGTGACAAAGGCTTTATGTTATTTAGGGGCCAGTGTGAATCTAATGCCTCTATCATTCTTTTAGAAGTTGAATTTGGGAGAAGCTTGGCCTACTACCGTGTCTTTGCAAATGGCAGATCGCTCAGTCAAACATCCCCGTGGAGTGATTGAGGATGTATTTGTAAAAGTAGACAAATCTTTCATGCGGACTTTATCATTCTTGATATGGAGGAAGATGAAAATATTCCAATAATACTTGGAAGGCCATTCTTGGCTACTAGTAGGGCTTTAATCGATGTACAAAATGGTGAGTTGAAGCTGCAAGTGCAAAAAGAGGAGGTAATAATTAATGTTTTTGCAGCAACGGAAATTCCAACTTTTTGTAGAGTTGAAGTGGTAAAAGAGGAGAAAACAAGTTGGAAGTCTCTAAGATCCATGGTTAAAAGTGGAATGCGAAAAGTGCATCATCATTTAAAAAAGTTCTTTAGTGAGAGGATTCGAATGTTACATGAGCGGGGTAATTTCCACCAATTTAGAATAACAAGAAATGAGGGCCAACTCATGATACTATGACTCTTTAGGATGTGAGGGGTGGACTTGATCCAAGTTGAATATGAAGAAAACAAGCGTCTGACTAAATGACGTTAACAACAACGTTGTAGGGGGCATTCCTATAATTTTTTTATTTTAATTTTTAATTAGTTGAACAATTCTATTTAATTTCGTTTTGGATTTGTAAAGATTTATTATTATTTTTATTTTTTTATTTTAGTTTTAGAGTAGGTTTTATGTAGAAACCATGCAATTCGTGAAAAGGTAGTTTTAAAATTTGTCAGGAGGTCTAGTCGCGAATTGCTATTGCTGGGTCGCGTCGCACCTCCATCAGGAAGGTAAAACTCATTTTAAATCCTTTCCAAGACCCACCACCATTTTGAGAAGATTCGTAGCAGGTAAGTTTTTTTTCCTTAACTTTTATAAAACATTGGGGACAATGTTTAGTTTAAGTTTGAGGGAGGGACTTAAAAATTTGTTTTTGTTGTTTATGTCTGTTTTTAGAATATTTGTCTATGTATATTTGTGTTTTTTGGTGTTTGTGAATAAGCTGTGAATCATTGTTTTGTTTTATGTCATTTTGAGTCTAGCGTGAGTTTATTGTGAACCATGATGGCCAATGAAGATAAAGTTAATGATAGATAGTATAATTCAAAGAAAATGAATTCATGAAAACTTGTGTAATTGGTTAACTGCTTTTGTATTTCATTTTAGTGTGTCAACATACTTAGAAAACTTTTTCATGCTCTATGAGTTGTACAGTTGAATTTTTTGATGCATATTGAATGAATTTGTAGATTGAATAATGGGAACTTGTAAATTCTAGTTGACGCGAAATCATACATCATGCTTGTTTGGAAAAATGATTTAGGCTTTTTTTTTTATTGTTTGAGCCTTTCTTGCCAACCCTGAAATTCATTTTCCATTGATCACCCTTGTTGAGCCTAATTTTGTACCTTTTTGTTCTGAGCCACTAATAAAGCGTAATAATTGAAACCTTGATGTAAATCCTTCCCTAAAGATATTGTGATGCGCATGATGGCAATATGGTGGCGAATTGCATTGGGGTAATTTGGGAAAGCTAGTGGGATTCTAACAAAAATAGAGAGAGTACATGAAAAAAAAATTAAAAAAGAAAATTTCTTGTTTATCTATGAACTACACTCCCAATGTATAAAAAGAAATAAGTTTGGGGGAGTGTAGTTAGTATATGAAAAAAAAAAGAGAATAAAAACATATATCTCTCTCTAGGTCAAGAAAAAAAGGAAATTATTGGGGGGTTTATTAATTGGGTGGAAGAAAAAGGTCATGTGCTTGTGGTAAATTTGAGCTTAAAAAGTCTTTCTTATCTACCTTTACCTAAGCCATTTAATTACAAGCTTATAAAGTCCTATTGATTTCTAGGCATGTTTTGGTGTATATTAGTGGAGAATGGAAAATAAGCAAGCATATGGAATACATAATTGGTTAGCGATATACTTGGTTGAAATTCGATATGTATTGATGAATTCAATGTGTTATTTATTGAGCATGATTAGGTTGTCTTAGATGTTGACAGGTTAAAGTGTTTTAGAGTAGCAGTTGACTGAAAACCTGGGTTAAGATTAATGTTTAGTAGTTTTCTAAGAATTATGCGATTTTCATTCATGATTTGGAGGCATTAAAAATTGTGGTTCATGCAGGTTCACGTTAAAAGTTGTGTGTGTTTTCCTGTGTTGTCTTTGTTGTTAGAGTCTAGGTTCATTTTGAGTCCTTTGTTCGAGGGCGAGCAAAGAGTAAGTTTGGGGGAGTTTGATAACTCCATTTTAGTGTTTTTTGAGGATGTGTTTTTGTGGTAATTTTGAGTCTTTGTGTTTGTTTTGTGATAGATTATGCTTGTGTTTGTCTTTGTTGTAGGTAGGTGCTATGAATCATGAGCAAAACGTGAAAAGAAGAGGAAATGGTGGAAAAATGGAGCTTTCGGTGGTTGTTCGACTCAAATTGGCGTTAAGGATGAGTTACAAGAAGTTTTTTTGATGAAGGAAAGATTTCAAAAGGTCAAAATCTGAAAAAATAGAATTAGAGCCGTGACATGGGCTTAAGGGTCGTGACTCTAGCAAAGTCAGACGCTGCATAACCTGTTGAGAGGGATTAGGGCCGCAACTTGGTCAAGAGAGTCGCGGCACTAGAAGAGTCAGAGGCAAATCCAGGAGGCGCATCAAGACGCGGGCCGCGACCTGGGTGAAGAGTGCTGCGACACCTGAAAACCTAACTAGATTCTGAAATGCCTTTAAAAAACACGGGCCGTGACCTAAGAAAGGCCAAGTCGCGACTCGCCTTGCCAACAAAAAAGAATTCGATTTTTCTTTTATATAAATTCAGACTTTAGGTTTTAATTAGAAGGATTTCAAATTTTTTATTACGAATTTAAAGAGCAGTTATGATTCTGAGACGTTTTTTTTAGCAATTTCATATTTGTATTTCTTCTTCAAGCTTTTGGATTATTTTTCTGAATAATTATTTTGTAGTTTTAGTCATGTCTGATATGAACTAAATCCTCTATCTAGGGGTTAATGTAGTCACTTGGATTTCTGTTGATGGTGAAAACTCGTCAACGGTGTTAGGTCGGAAAACTCAAAGGTAAGTATGGAGATAGCTAGATATGAACTTAGAATAGACTTAAGTAAAAATAAACACAGATCCACAATGGATTCAACATTCACATATTGCTTAATAGCCTGAGTATACAATGAATTTTCCAACCCCTTTGCTGGAGGGGTGAAGGTCTATTTATAGTGGGGTTTTAATGGCTCCTGGTACATTGTGGTCCCAGGAGACAAGATTGTACATAGGTACACTGTCAGGGTTGTGGCACAGGTCACAGTGGAGTAGAAGGTGGTTGTGTCAGCCTGATACATAGCTAGAGGTATACAGGTAATGCCTCTACTCTTTGTACAAATCTGTACCACCATTACTTGTACGATGCAGATGTCAGGGCCACGCCTTTGTCCTCCTCATGGTCGTACATCATGCTCCCATATATGTATAGGTACCTTGTACCTGATGGTTATTATAACATCCCCAAGACATGTATTTTCTCAAGGCTATTCCATATTCTACTAAGTGTAGGAAAGTTTATGAGTTATCACGAATGATATGTTCAGTCGTCTATATCACTATTGACTTGACACCAAATAATTTTTTGGGCTCCCTTAGCGTTCCTCATACGCTCATTCAAGATGTTTTAGGCTCCATACGCTAAGAGAAGCTAAGGTGTGGGAGTACTTAAATGTGCGCAGGAAGCCAAGCAAGAGCCTCGCATGGCGAGGGTGGCTTGTCCGGGTACCCATGTTTGGGTGCTTAGGTGTGCATTGGAGGCTTGCCGAGGGCCTCGTATAGCGAGGGTGGCGTGTGCGTGGGAGGCTTGCCGAGGGCCTTGCATAGTGAGGGTGGCATCTTGGGGTACCTGTGTTCGGGTGCTTAGGTGCGCGTGGGAGGCTTGCTGAGGGCCTCACATAGCGAGGGTGTTGTGCGTGTGGGAGGCTTGCCGAGGACCCTCCCATAGAAAGGGTGGCTCTCTTGGCCTAACAACTCTGATGTCAAGTGAGGCCCTTGCCCCTTCGTGCATGCGGAAAGTAGCCCAGTGGGTAGGCCCGTGTCACTCCTAGATGGGTTAGGCCTCACTATGCGAGGCCTTTCCCTTGCAAGGCCTTTGTGCGAGTGTAAAATTTAGGTTACCTCATGCCCATACCACCTAGGAGTTACCACACACCCTTGGCACCTCATGACGATGTCCACAAGGGTAGCGACGCGTAGAGTGAGACATGTCCCGAAGCACCGTCCCACTAGCATGTGTTTCATAATCTTTAAGGTGCCTCGTAATATAGAGGTTCTCCTAAATGGAATTCACAAGGGAATAATCCCCACATTCACAAGACCCATAGGTGCGACCCCAATGGACTAACTAAGTGACCCTTAGCCATTTATTTCAATAATGGACCGACCCTTTTTTCCTTGGCGGATTTTTGGCACCCACACTTGCCCCCCAGTCTATGAGGAGGTCTTTAGGCATTCTTGTAGACTTATTATGATGTTTGTACTTATTTTTCATGAGTGTGATACTTGCATTATTTGCGGAGACCTATAAAGCAGCAAAGGATGTCATTCAGCACCATTGGGCGATGAAGACCTTGCTGTGCGAGATGGTCTCGCATAGCAGGACCCTCTCACAGGGTGAGGCTTGCCTCCTTTTCTTCGCGCTTCATATGTTAACATCCCAGGGCCTTCATTGACCTTCTTTCCAAGGATAAGGCTTATACGAGGCTTAGGGGCACATTAAACATTTAGACAAGAGTGTTTGGAAGCACTTGGCTATAATTGCTCTCGCTATGCGAGCGCCCTCCTGCTGTGCGAGGCCTCTTAACCTTCTTTTGTGTTTCTGTGACTTCATTCTTCATTTATGTCTGAAGGTGGCATTTATACAAATGTCCAATAAAGGAATGGAGCCCGATTGACTTGTAAATTCGAGGGTAGTCTTGCCGAGGGAGGGTACCCTTGCTATGTGAGATCCTCTTGCAAGGTGTGAGGTGTCTCGCCTTCTTGTTTTCCTTAGTCTAGGACTTTGACAAGCCATTTTTTTGTGAGGGATCCTCGCAAGTCCTCATGGTCACTAGCTTTATTTTGAAAAGGGTTCCCCTTGGGACCCCTCTACTGCGTGTGATTCGTGTCCGTTGGTGCTCCTTGATTACTCGTAAGGATATGTTGACGCTTTGGGTTCTCACTATCCTTTTTTATATCTTTTCGCACTCGTTTTATTTTGTGCAAGAAGCGTCATTCTCATTGTTATGCATAGTACTATTTTTGCAAGCTTCTTCTTCGAGATCCTTTTTGCAAGAGTCTTCTGTGAGACCCTTTTCACAAGCATCTTCTTCGAGACCCTTTTCGCAAGCATCTTCTTTGAGACCCTTTTCATAAGCATCTTCTTTGAGACCCTTTTCATAAGAGTCTTCTTTGAGACCCTTTTATGGTTTTTGAGGTGATCTTTCCTCGAGTCGGGACCCTTGTAGGGAGATGGTCCTTGTGAAACCTTGCGAACACCTATTTTCAAGGCCCTTTTTCCCTTAGTAAGGTGACTTAGTTGATCTAGACTTAGGGATCTCTTTGGGTTCCCTTTTCGTCTTCGGCGACGTGGTCCCTTTACAAGATGGGTTTGTTCGTGACGAGGTCACTTTCGAGGGACCTTTTGACTTTTTCAAATTCTACAAGGATAGCCAGTCCTTATAGATTCAAATGTTGTCTGATAAGGTTCGCTGCTCTCACATATGTGTATTATAAATACTTTTATACATATGTATGTCGCAAGACAAGATGCCTGTTTCGCACTTGGCCAAGCACATATTGGGGCTCGTGAAGCTAGACGTCTGCTTTGAATCTTTATGGGGGCCGATTACGATGATTTGATGAATCCTGCTAGCTTCTTCTTTGAAGCCTTTTTGTAGTCCTCTTCCAATTTTCAACTTGATCAACAACTCCTCTATCACGACGTTCCCTTTTCCAAGAAATCTTCAGACGTATTTGTAGAAGGATGATCGGAGGAAGGTTCGCTTTCCTCCACATGCAAGTTCTTATGGCCCTCTTCCACACGTATATAATTTTGTGCTCTTTCGAAGAAGTCATCTAAGTTTGTAACTTCTCTCTTGAGCATGTTACCCCATAACCTGCTTCCTGGTCGAACTCCGGTTGTAATAGCCATCTTGAGCTCCTCTCTAGTTGAACATCCCAACTTTGTTGCTTCCATATGGAACCTATGGATATAGCTCTTCAGACTTTCATCTTTGTCTTGTTTTATGTTAGCGAGGCTAGTAATTGGCAGAACATAATCACAGACTGAACAGTGTTGTTGAATAAATTCATCAAAGAATTGCTGCCATGACTTGATGGTTCCCGGCCTTAACCTCTTGAACCACTTTTACGCAACTCCTTTAAGTGTAACAACAAAGCAATGGCACTTTGCTCTGCTGTTGACCCCCTTAACCTCATCAAGTTTTTGAAGGAGTCTAAGTGATACTTTGGATCCGTAGTGCCCTCGTACAGAGCCATGCGAGGTTCTCTGAAGCTGGTGGGGAGTTGCTCAACCTGGATCTCCCTTGTGAAGGGCGAATCATGGTCAAATTCTTCATCATCTCTGTGCCCCCCAGGTGCAGTGATAATCTTGCCTTGAGGGCTTCACATTTCGGTGTCTAGTTCCCTCTTCTTTTTACTTAAGGAATCTTGCGGGTTCTTAGACTGAACCCTTGCTTTGGTTGTGTCCCTCAGGGGAGCTACAGTGGGTGTGGTTTTTACCCCAGAGCCTCTCTCGTTAAACTTCCCCCTTAAGTCAAGAGAGGCTTTTGTGGGGTAATCTTGGGTCTGCACCTCCCGTAGGTGGGGTTCGCACTAGGCCTCACCACTGGTGTATAATATTCCTCGCGTTCTGAGTGAGGTGTATAACATGTGGAGAGTCGCGTTTTGTCACCGTCCACGGGTATGGTGGTTTCTCCATGCACATGCTTTTCTCTCCTACGCCGGGGAAGGGGTATGTTTGATCTTCCTTATAGCAGGTCATTCAACGCCTCCTGCATGTTCTCTATTGCGGCTTCCAGCCTTCTATTTTTTTGTGCAACTCTCGTATCTCATTCTCGTACAAGCGAGCTCTGGAGCTGGAACTCATAGAGTGCAGCCGCAAACTGTTGTCACGCCTGTGCAAAGAGGAGCATGGGTCCCGTTGGCCGGAGCGTGGTGCAATCGGTGGTTGAGGAGGAGGGTGCGTACTCAGGCCACCCACACGGGTCGTAGATGGTTCGCGATGACCTCCCCTAGGTTATACTGCTGGGAGTGTTGCCTCCTTCTCCTCTCCAGGGATTGAATGTTCCACCGGCAGAGGGTCTCTTCTGGAGGCTTTCAGTTGGCCTCTATCAAGGTGGATCTCAGCATCCTGAGATCCCCGTAGGCGTTTTGAACGCCTTGGAATTTTTTCTTGTCAAAGTTGATGGAGGAACGATGGCATGATAGTCGTCCTTCCCACAGACGGTGCCAAACTGTTGACGGTGAAAACTCGCCAATGATGTTAGGTCGGAAAACTCAAAGGTAAATGGAGATAGCTAGATATGAACTTAGAAAAGACTTAAGGAAAAATAAACACAGATCCACAATGGAGTCAACATTCATATATTGCTTAATAGCCCGAGTATACAATGAATTTTCCAACCCCTTTGTTGGAGGGGTGAAGGTCTATTTATATTGGGGCTTTAATGGCTCCCAGTACATTGTGGTCCCAGGAGACAAGATTGTAGATAGGTACATTGTTAGGGTTGTGGCACAAGTCATAGTGGAGAAGAAGGTGGTGGTGTCGGCCTGGTACATAGCTAGAGGTATACAGGTATTGCCTCCACTCTTTGTACAAATCCGTACCACCATTACTTGTACGATGTAGATGTTAGGGTCACGCCTTTGTCCTCCTCATGGTTGTACATCCTACTCCCGTATACGTATAGGTACCTTGTACCTAATGGTTATTCTCACATCCCCAAGACATGTATTTGCTCAAGGCTATTCCATATTCTACTAAGTGTAGGAAAGTTTATGAGTTATCACGAATGATATGCTCAGTCATCTATATCACTATGGACTTGACACCAAATAATTTTTGGGTCTCCCTTAGTGTTCCTCGTACGCTCATTCAAGATGTTTTAGGCTCCATACACTGAGAGAAGCTAAGGTGCGAGAGTACTTAGGCGTGCGCAGGAAGCCAAGCAAGAACCTCACATGGTGAGGGTGGCTTGTCGGGGTACCCGTGTTCGGGTGCTTAGGCTTGCCGAGGGCCTCGCATAGCAAGGGTGGCGTCTTGGGGTACACGTGTTCGGGTGCTTAGGTGCGCGTGGGAGGCTAGCTGAGGGCCTCGCATAGCAAGGGTGGCGTGCGCGTGGGAGGCTTGTCGAGGTCCCTTGCATAGCGAGGGTGGATCTCTTGGCCTAACGACTTCGATGTCAAGTGAGGCCCTCACCCCTTCGTGCATGTAGAAGGTAGCCCAGCGGGTAGGTCCGTGTCACTCCTAGACGGGTTAGGCCTCGCTATGTGAGGCCTTTCCCTCGCAAGGCCTTTGAACGAGTGTCAACTTTAGGTTACCTCATGCCCATACCACCTAGGAGTTACCACACACCCTTGGCACCTCACGCCGATGTCCACAAGGGTAGCGACGCGTAGAGCGAGGCATGTCCCGAAGCACCGTCCCACTAGCATGTGTTTCATAATCTTTAAGGTGCCTCGTAATATAGAGGTTCTCCTGAATGGAATTCACAAGGGAAGAATTACCACATTCACAAGACCCATAGGTGCGACCCCAATGGACTGACTAAGTGACCCTTAGCCATTTATTTCAATAAGGGAGCGACCCTTTTTTTCCTTGGCGGATTTTTGTCATCCATAATTTGTATTTACGTTTATTATGATGTTCTATTGATACTTCTTCTTTATTCTAATCGATATGATGTTTGCTTAATGCTAGTACATATTGATCACTTTTTGCTTAAATATGCTATCGTTATATAGACATAGGTTACATATTGGACGAAACTACCTGTATAACTTGCGTAGCAATTAGGTTACCAATTTTAATGCCTGCTATGTGTTTAAGTTTATCACTGAGATGTAGAAAACTTGCATATAGGTCGAGATCTTATATCTTGAAAAAGAATAGGAATCGATTTTTGTTATCCTACTATTAAAATAGGAAGAAGAGATTTAAAACTGATTAGTAAAATTAATAGAATGAAATTTGATGAAGTTAATGCCCTAGGTTTTTAATTATTAAATCAATCTTTATTATTGCAAAGTTGATTTCAATTTTAAGTCTTAGTTTAAAAATCACTCTATTTTGACAGCCAAATAGAAATTTAAAAGCAGTTATTGGTAATTGGTTGATAATTCTTGTGGGAACGATACTTTACTTACTATTTTATTACTTGAGTCGATTGTGTATACTAGCACATCATAGTTTCGCGATCAGACATGTACTTGGGAAGGTAAAAGATGGAGAAAGGTTGCCACAAAGTTGACCATGGAGGTTGTAGAGAGGATAACAAGAACTTCCTCATAGTTATCTCTCCCATTTACATGCATAATGCGCGCATAGGTTTTCTGTATGACTATGATGATGTTGATGATTCTATGTATTGTTATGATATGAGTTTATGGTTTGACTTTGTGAAGTTTGTTTTATGTTGATTGCTTGGTTTGATTCTCCTTATTTGGCTTTAGCTCACCCCCTTTTTCCCTCTCGACAGGAAAAAACTGAATATGTGATGACATGGTGAGCGGGGACTGTTCCAAGAAGGTGCATGCGCTTTGTGAGGGGATTGCATGGACAATGATGATCCTATGAACACAATAGTTTATTTTTAGTTTTATGAAATACATTTACATTATGTTGGGGCATATTTTATTTAAATTGCATGTTTTAGCTTTATCTTTTATGAAACTCAGCTCTAAAGCATTAATAAAGACTATTTTCTTTTGCCTTAAAAATCGTTATTCAATGAATATGTCTTAGTTAAATTTGGGTGTTACACATTCCTCTTTTATGCCTTCTTTACGTTGATATGGGTATGCCAACTGTCGTTGGTCATGGGAGTAGTACACCGACTATCTTGACCGTGTCGATGAGGTGGTTCATCACCATCATCTTGGGGATCTCGCAGGAGCAACTCCTGTCGACCAAGTTATGGCCATGCGAGCCCAATGATTCTATGAGTACAACACCAACGCGGGCTTGGATTTGAGTTTACTTCTCAATGCCATGAAGAGCACAATCAAGGATTTAGTCTCCTTGGAGAGTGATGAGGATTCAGAGGTCCCTGATGGTGTGAAAATGCTCTCCCAATTAGAATTTTTTCACACTTTGCTTTTTCTTTTGTTTCATTCCCATAAGACTAATCCTTTCTTTTTATTATGTTTTAGGCCAGATGCATTTTACCCGCCTGATCAATGAAAAATAAGGAAGTGACCCTTGAGGCCCGGAAAAGGAAGCAGGCCGGCGAGCCCTCGGAGGCTCAAAAATAGGCAAGAGTCACCATTTCTAGCGCTCTCGCGACTACATGAGCAGCAAGACTATCTGTTTTCATCCACAAGATTCCCCTTCAACAACAAGTTCAGCCTCGATGGTGGGACCTCGCAAGGATGAGAACACACCACCCCACTACGACTGGTAGAAGTAGGGAGGCTCCCCGCGGCCTAGGAGGCCTTCAAAAAGGCAGCGCAATGTGGAAAAGCCATAGCCGAGGAATCGACACCTTTATTGACGACTTCGCTGGGATGTGCCCCCTCGGCGGGGGCACCAAGCAAGGTTGCCTCTGAGCCTAGACAGGTTGATTTTGAGGCTATGGCCAATGCTTGCTTCAAGGAGTACCTCTAGAGCCTTTGTCGTTGGACTTATAGCGACCGTGGGGGACATCATGGGGAGTATACATCCTCGACAATGGAACCAGCTGAAAGAGAAGAACATTGCCAATCTCTCCCAAAGTCAGTTGGTGACATCAGTTTTTGGTAAGTCATCATCAACTTCCACTATACTTTGGTTTTTGAATTTTTTACCCTTCTTATTGAATTTATTTGCTCATAATTTTCTGCAGATGGCCCTCCTCACTATCCAACAAAGTAAGGCTGTGAAGGGGTGAATGTGGAACACCCAACGTGTTCATGAGGACCTTCAGAACTATACTGCCTTGCTGAACAAGGATGAATGTGAGATGGCCAAACTGAAGGGTGATGGCGTTCTCCCTCCCAATGAGGCAAAGAAGCTGGCCCAGTCTCTCACAGAAGCGTATCATGTGTAATATGACTAGAAAAATTGCTGAGAAACTACCGAGAAGGAATTTTCCCTGGCCTGGGAGAAGATTGCCAATAATGAGGAGAAGACTCTTCGCGAGTCTGCCGAGAATGAGCTTATCGAGGCCCGTACTAGAATTATGTCCCTGGAGTAGGATAAATCAGATCTCATCCACCAGGAGAGAATTGTAAAGGCAAGGATTGATGCCCAAATGGCTCAGGTGGTCCAAGTGATTGAGGAGAGACAGGTAGAGGTCGCAAAGTATCGTGAGCAGTCCAACTCAATTGGTATGGATGTTATTTTCAATGTGTGGCTTTGCAACCATACTTGGACCTAAGCTACTTGGGAGATGATGAAGCCTATGTCCAAGGCCTCTATGAAGAACGTCTGAAAATCGAGGAGGGTCAAGAGAAAAGCATCTCGACCACTCTCGGGCCTACTAGTCCTGAGAACGTCATGGTCCAGGCCAGCAAGCTACCCCCCGAGTCCTCAGATGCTACCACCAGTGGTGATGGGCTGGCCTCGTAATAGTTTATCCATGTATATATATATATATATTTTGTACATGTATTTTTGTTATAGGTCTTCAGGCCCTTGGAGTTTAAACTTAATACTGCTCGTACTCCCGAGCCTTTTGTACCTAAATTATGATGTAATATACAATTTCTTACATGCATATTTATTTTAACTTAGTTAATTTATTTTTCATGATTTTTTGTAACGTCCCAAATTACCTAATAAGGCTTAGAGCCTTGATTAGGGGGCCATGATGGAAATATATGGAATTATATGCTTATATGATATATTTGTGTATGATAATGTGATTATGTGAGTTATATGATAATATAACTAGTTATGCATGTTTAGGAGTATGAAATATGCATGTGGGCCCGTTTCTTATTAGAAGGGCAATTTTCATAATTTGGCCTGTTATGGGCATAATTGTATATATGTGCATATATGAGAGAGATCGCATTATTATGTGGGTTTACTCAGCACGAGACGATCCTAGGGAGAAAGTTAGCGGGAAAGTCACAACGGGACCCAATACTCGACTCGGGGCGAGTCAAGGGGTATTTTAGGTATTTAACTCAGTTTCGGGTCATCGGGTAAGGGAAATGAATAATTGAGGATGTTTTTGGAGTTAGTGAGATTAGGAGGGAATACCAGGGATTTTGACCATTTTCTCCTTGGGGACGTATTTGGTACCCCGAGCCTCGGGATTAGCGTAAGTAACTTAAGCCTTAAGGGAAACAAAACAAACACTCAAACACTTTGTTAGCATTGGCTCCCAATCGACTCACCCTCTCTCTTATTTTCTCTAAACTTTTCTAAGGGAGTTGTTACAAAACAAACACTCAAACACTTTGTTAGCATTAGCTCCCAACCGACTCACCCTCTCTCTTATTTTCTCTCAACTTTTCTAAGGGAGTTGTTTGAGAATTAAGGAGAAATTGTTGGCTAAAGCTTGAGAGATTGAAGGACTAAGCTTGGGATTGGATTAACTACTACTAGGGGAAATTGTTGCCAATTGAGGTAAGCTTTGGACCTTGATTTCCACTGATTTTTCTGTTTAAGTTTGGCTATTCTTGAGCATTGAGGCTCAAGGTTGTGAATTTAAGTTTTGGGTGGAGTTTTGAGTGTGTTGAGCTGGGGTTTTGATGCTGGTATTATGTTGATAATGTTCTGAGGATTTAAATGTTGTTTTAGGGTTGATTTGGGTAGGTTTTGGTGTAATGACCCAACTACTCTAGACTTTTGGACCATTAACGAAAACTATACATACTAATCCTTAATAGAACTTACAAGTGAAAATACCATAACTTTATTAAGAAACTTGTAAGAATAAGAGTTAAACTTACATAAAATTTAGGTTAGGATATGGGATCCCATTGTTTTAAAAACAAAACAAAACATAATTTAAAATAAAAAGGGATTACATAACAAGTGCGGAAAAATACATGTAAAAACCATAAAAAACAAAACTACATCCTCGAATCGTAACGCTCAACTCTTGAATCCATTCGACCTCAATACACATTCTCCAAGCTTCCAGGAACCTTTCCTGCCACTTAGACTATTTTCCTGCACATATAAACAAAAAGGAATGAGCCTAATGCCCAGCAAGGAAAATCTAACACATAGTTCATATACATAAATTTCATAAAAAAACATAAAAACATAACATAACACTTATATCATACACATACTATAATGGCCATTATTACTTGGGGTCCCATAGACTAAACAAGTCATATGCCCATTAGATTAGTGGGGTCCTACTAGCTAAGCAGGTCATATGCCCATAATCCATTTGGGGCTTGTTAGTCATATGGGTCATATGCCCAAGCCTACAAACATACATAACATAACATATTTCATAACATAAAAACATAAGATAACATATAAAAAGCATATAACATATAAATTCTATCCTATTTTCCTTACAAAAATTACCGGGATATGAGGACAGAGTTGGGACTTTGGAACACTCCTAAAAACCATTTATGAAAGGGTGAGTCTATTGAAGAAAAAGAGATGAAAGAGATGAAGGAACTATACTTTTAAAAAAAATACTTACCAAAACCTTTTTGCTCAAGAACTTAGATTTCCTAACCAAAATAAGAATAAGGTTAGAATGAGTAGAAGACTATGAGAACTTTTAAAGAAAAAGTACAAAAACAAACTAGAGTTTGGGATACCTTGAAGACTTATAAGACCGATCTAAACCTTGAACCGAAATGCTATAGAATCTTACTTCCCAAGTGTTTGATAAGCTTATGATGATCAAGCTTATGATTCCCAACCCAAGTGTTTACACTCTCACACTCACCTAGCAACTTGCAGCCTCTGAACTTAGAGTAAAAAATGAATAATGGCTGGGTACTAGGTCCTATTTATAGAGTTTAGGAATGAAAAGATCTCATTTAACTTGAATGAAAATAATGGCTTTTTAAGTGAAAATAATTTGAATTATCATTCAGCAGAGGCTGAAGACTCGTTCAGAAAGGTGTTGGACTTATCAAGAGGTTGAAGGTTTGAATGGGAAATGATTTTGAAAACTTTCAAAAAGTGCTGAGAGGGGCGATATATCACCCCTGTAGGTGATATATTGCCTGGGCCAGTATGCCCGAGGCAAACGTGCATCGTTTCGGGTTTTTCGTATCCTCGTGCTGCGATATATCGCCCCCTATAGCTGCGATATATCGGCATACGCTGATTATTTAAACACGAAATTACACATTTTTAGCTTAATTTGAATTGAGTAAACAGCCTTGACTAAGCCCTCAAACGTTTTCAAAGCTGCTGACTGACCTTAGAGCATTCAAACTTTACCCTTAATAAATTTAATCCTCAAAATACTTAATCATTAATAACCCATACATAACATGTGTTATAATCCTATTGGTTCTTATTTAAACCTTATAGTATACTAAATATTATCCTCAATATCAGTCATATTAATCAAACCTTAGGTTAAAATTAATATTTCTACACTATAGGTTAAACTTAGAAAATCTACAAGTACTACTATGGGTGTCCAAATAAATCCCGGTCTGAACCAAAAATCCACAGTCATAAAGATAATACTATAATTACTATAATACTACTATCTAACTAGCTAAGTAAAGTTCTTGGACTCTACATTTGTAAGTTTTTGGCTTGAGAAAAATGGAGGAATTATTGGTTAACAGGGTCAGGTCGCGACCCTGTTCTTTGGGCGTTGTGACCAAACCGAACCTAGAGCCTTTGGGGGCTTTTTTCTGGGAGGCGCGCCACAACCCTCTAGGGCAGGTCGTGGCCCATGTCCTATTTCCAGGAAGAAGGGGGCCTTTGACTTGAGGGGCGCACCGCAACCCTCAAGGGCAAGTCGCGGTCTGCCTGGGCTGTTCTAGTCACTGTGGGTTTTTGATGACGGGAATTTATTCCAAAAGGCTTGAGATCAATTCGTTTACCCAATTTAGTAGAATTTGAGATCCCAGAGGCTATGACTCAGTCTAGATGCCTTTATTTGCTCGTTATTGATGGAATATTATATAATGGTTGTGACTAGGTTAAGGATAGGGGCTCGGAACCGAGAATGTGCTTGAGGATCCTTCTTATTTTAGGCTATACTCAGACCTGAGGTAAGAGAACTGTACCCAATATGTGATATATGTGATTAGGGCTTGGCCCAACTGTTAATTATAATTATGAATAGGGCTCGAGCCCTTGAGAATGAACATGTTTAAGTTATCAATTAAATATAATTGAATATTTTGTACCGATTAAGTGTTATATGACTGTTCACAAGATTTGTGTAGCTAGGGCTTGGCCCCGTTAAGAAGCATGGTTATTATTATGTTTGCAATTACTTGAGGATGTTATATGATGAATATGTATGCATATTTGTATTTTGTGAAGTATGCTTATGTATATCTGTTTCTGTATCTGTATTCGAATACCTAGTGAAGGGCTTGACTTATTTGTCAAGGACGGAAATAGCGCGCTGCGCATTGGTCGAAAGGCTTGGGCCCAAATCAGCAACGTACTATTACGTTGGCCGACCCAATGGTTGTTGGAAATCAAAGCATTTGGCTAGCTTTATGGCTAGTTACCTAGAGCTAAGGGCGAGGGCCCCAAGTGACTCTATGGTCACAAAGCTAGGGCATAGGGCCTCGAGGTTGACTCTATGGCCAACTATTTAGGGAGAAGACCCCATAATGGTCCATTGACCATCTATTTGTAATTATATGCATGCATGAGTAGGTTATTACTATTGGGAAATCTAGATAAGTATCTGGAAATCCGTATTTTCTGTTCATGCACATGTTTAAGTTTTCTTACTGAGCCTTGGCTCACGAGTGCTATGTGATGCAGGTAAGAGAAAGGAAATCTTGACCAGCCATAAGTTGGAGAGCTTTGATGGTGGTGTGTACATATGCGGCTGCTCGTCCACCATGGACGAGGATATCTCAGAGGAACTAGGGATGTAGCCCTAGATTTTTCGCTTAGGTCGGTCGGTTGTAACTTTTGATGTATATACTCCCTTTTAAACGTTGTTTGTAATATTTTGGGATCCCATGTATGTATGAAACATTTTAATTAAAAGTCAATAGTTCTTTTGACCAATATTTTTTATCCTAACCCTTGACTTTTACCCTAGTCACATGTTTATAACCAAATGACTTGATTAGCAAGTCTGACAAAATTTAAAGTACACAGTGTAATGGTCCTAGATTAGGAGGACGTTACAACTTGGTATCAGATCTACCAAGGTTTAAGGGTTCCTGAAGACTGGTCGGGCATGTATACTCGCCACTAAGGACAAGCTCGACTCAGAGTTCGGTAACTATTTATGTGGTTATGTATTTAACTGCTTAAATATGATATAAATGCCTTATCTACATGCTTGTTTAGGAAGCATGAGATAATCTGATAGGGCCTGGCCGATGACTGTTGCATGAATGATAGAACATGCTTATTAGAATTGTTACTACCTGTGAATGTGAAGGAACCACTTATTAGCGTTATTATGTGGACATGTAGGTCAAGATACACTTATTAGCGTTATTATTTGCATATAGGCCAGAAAATTCTTATTAGCATTGTTAACACTGGCAGGGATTAATGAACATGCTTATTAGCATGGTTATACATGTGTAAATGTCTGATTATGTTTATTTGCATCGTTAATTGCTTATGAATGCCAGGAATGCTTATTAGCATTGTTATTTGCTGATGAATATCAGGAAGTGCTTATTAGCACCATGATGAGTATATTATGTGTTGGCATGCTTATTAACATTGTACCTGTTTGTTTATCTGTTAGATCTTGGACCATCAGGCGGCAAGAGGTATAGTTATTACTTACCTAATGACCAATTTTATCACTAGAGTGGGTTAGATATCAGTATGAATCCTAGAAGGTCAGAGAGGTTGGCTGGCCAAGAGATACAGGCCAGGGAAGGGAATGACTAAGGCCAGCCCCACCACCAGCTCCAAAAAACTGGCAACAGGTGCTTGCTGGTATGCAAGCCAGATTAGAGAGGCAGGAAGAATAGATTCACCTCTTGAGACAACAACATGTTCCAGCAGGGAACCCACAGCCGCAGTACCGGCAATGATACAACCAGAGATACCAGCGGTAGTGCAGCCCCAGGCAGGGGGAGATAGATGGGAACCCCTGTATGAGAGTTTTAGGAAATAACACCCGCTAGCTTAGATCCACTGAAGGCTGAGCAATGGATGGCCATGATAACCACAATCTTGGATTTCATGAGGGTAGGTGGTAATGAGAGAGTGGCCTACGCCACTTACATGTTTCGGGAAGATGCTCGAAAATGGTGGGAGGTGGTATCCCAGACCAGAGCAGTAAACACCATGGAGTGGGAAAAGTTTTAGAACATTGTTTAACGAGAAGCACTACAACGATGCACTTAAAGCTGCGAAGGCTAAAGAGTTCAGCAAATTACTTCAGGGTAACATGACAGTGACTGATTATGCCCTGAAATTCGATAGATTGGCAAAATTTGTTGGGGATTTGGTGCCCACTGATGGGAGGAGAATAGAGAGGTTTCTCCAGGGGCTACATCATATGATAGCCCGGGATGTTCGTGTTGGGGTTTTATGCCCTAATTAAAACCCAAATTCTTTGTAATCTCATTTTATTATCAATAAAAGAATAGAAATCATTTTTTGACTTGTTTAATCACTTTGCTCACATGTTTTATTTTCATGATTATTTGTTTAATATAAACTTCTATAAAATCCCGAGCATATAGCTAATCTTATTTATAGTGACGTAATCACAATGGAATATAAATGATTATATGTTCAAAATAAGTTAGTCCTAAGATTAGTCAGTGCACCGGATTTACACTGACTTGCCAATCTACGATATGATCTACTTACACATTACAGTGTTATGTTCTTTCCAGAACATTAGCAAAGTAAATAAGATCGGATGTATTTGTTACATCGGACAGGACCGATATTGACAGTTGATAAGATAAGTAAACATACCGTTATTATCTATTCTAGTCATATCATATAGTTGACCATAGGTCAATTCAATCTCAATTCTGAGTGGTTAGTATTCTAACTGATTGTATTATTTGAGTTCTTTGACTTGTTCGTTACCAGCTTACCCTACGGACTAGCCCATACTTACATCTTGGGAACTCGGTAGTATAATTGAGTGGGAGTGTTAATCATAGATATGAACTTCTATAGCTTCTGATGAAGAAGTGAAACGATGGTTTCCTTTTAGTTTGGTTCAAGGTGTTAAATGATAGAGATCTCATTTCAGTAATTAAATTAGTTTATTGAAATATCATTACAAGGAACTAAGTGTTTTAAGGATAAAATACAATGAGGGGTAAAACGGTATTTTAGTCCTATCTCATTGTAGACCGTCTATAGAGGATTGAGTGACAATTATGGTTGTAACAATGGATGATTAATAGCGTATCTATATTTGTTATAGAGCGTTCTATGAATTCAAGAGTGCAATTCCGAGTCTATAGTGGAGTCACGAGGAATTAATAAGTTAGTAAATTTATTTGTTAGATTTATGATAACTTATTGGAGCTTGATTTCATAGGCCCATGGTCCCCATTTTACCTTGGATAAAATCATCTAGATAGTCTCAATTAATTGATTTAATCATCAATTACAATTATCAAAGTTGACCAGGTCAATTTTGGATAGTTTCATAGAGTTGTGTAATTTTGAGAAGAAAAGAGAAATTATGGCAGATTTATTAATTAAGATAAATTGGTATCTAAATTAATAAATAAATTTAAATCAAGGTCCAAATTATAAATAATTAATTTGATAAAGGATTTAAATAATTATTTAATTATTAAATCAATAGAAAATAATACAGGCCTTGATTTTAAGTCCAATGGGCTTATAATCAAATGGGAAATTTCACAGGCCTATAGCCCATGATAATTTCGACCTAGGGCTTCAAAATGGCTGTTATTTTATTGATTTTTTAATTAAATTAAATGGCCTAATTGAGTCTATAAAAGGAGTGCTTAGAGAGAAGTCAAAAAATAAGTTTGATAAGTCACAAGTCAGATTTTCTGATAGTTTTAGATTCTCTCTAAACACAAGTCCTTTTCTAAGCCTCTTTGTTATTTTCTCTTCTTCTCTATATCCATGTCATGTGTTGAGAATTGCCCACACTAGTCTAGGTGGTTCTAAGGATACATTGGAAGATTGTAAAGAAAATAGAAGATCGGTTCAGTTTCTTGATAATACTCTGCGACATAGAGGATATAAGAGTTAGAGAAACTGAAGGAAGGACTCTTTAATTCCGTTGCGTATACTGTAAGTATTCTATTCTTTGTTTCTCTTTGAATTCAATTTTAGAAACATGTTTTAGGCTGTCTAGTATTAATTTGTTTAATATTAGATATACATGAAAATAAATAAAGATCCTGTATAAGCTAATCCAACAGTTCGTATTACTACTGTGCCAGGATTGATGACCTATGCACAGGCTGTGGAGAAGGCGCTTACAACTGATAGCGCAGGCTGTGGAGAATGTGGCTAGAAGGGATTCTAGGAGGCTAGGACCTTCATTTGTAGGATTTGGTAGGGGCGGAGGCCCCAGTGACCAAAAGAGAAAGACTCCAGATACAGTTTTAGCTCCAAGGACAGATAGGAGGCCACGAGGCATACAAATGGGCCGCCAGGGTGGCAGTGAGACCTGGAGAGCATTCCCAGAGTGTACTTGGTGCAGGAGGCGCCATATTGGGAAATGTCGGGTGAAGGCCTTTTTGTGTGCGGTAGTGTGGGGAATTTGAAGAAGGACTGCCTGAGAGCCAGAAAGGAAGAGCCCAAGAAGGTGGATAGCCTGAAGCCAGCGTGGGTGTTCACCTTGACCCAGGCAGATGCTGAGGCTAGTCCCTTGGTGGTTACAGGTTAGCTTTCTAGTGCTGGAACCTTCTATACTATTTTGATTGATTTGGGTGCAACACACTCTTTTGTTGCTAGTTGGATTATAGATGGATTGTGTAGACCATGTGACTTTTATGCTGTGGGGTTTGATACTATGCTGCCTACTGGGGAGTTAGTGGTTTCCAGGAGATGGGTTAGATCACTACCAGTTATAGTGGATGGAAGGGAATTATCAGTTGACTTGGTGGAATTTGTGATGATTGATTTTGATATAATTTTTGGTATGGATTGGCTAGAGAAGTATGGGGCAATGATAGATTGCAAGAAGAAGATGGTAACCTTTGAACCTGAGGGTGATGACCCCTTTGTATTCGTTTGCATTGTGCATGGACCCTGTATACCTATGATATCTGTACTTAGAGATAGAGACCTATTGCAGGGGGGATGCATAGGGTTCTTAGCTACTGTGGTGGATACAAATCAGGTTGTGCTAGTGGGACCAGGACAAACCCGATTAGTCTGTGAGTTTCTGGACCTGTTTCCAGAGGATTTGCCAGGGTTACCTCCACATAGGGAGATTGAGTTTGTGATTGAATTGGTGCCAGGGACTGAGCCAGTGTCTAGGGAACCTTATAGGATGGCTCCAGCTGAGCTGGAGGAACTAAAGGTTCAACTGTAGTAGTTACTGGACTTCGATTTTATCAGTCCTAGTTTCTCTCCATGGGGCGCACCAGTTCTCTTTGTGAAAAAGAAAGATGGTTCTCTGAGGGTGTGTATTAATTATAAAGAACTAAAAAAGTTGACTATCAAGAACAGATATCCTTTGCCAAGGATTGATGATCTATTTGATCAGTTGCAGGGTAGGGTGGTATTCTCCAAGATAGATATTCGATATGGTTATCACCAGCTGAGGATCAGGGAGGAGGATATACTGAAGACAACTTTTCACACTAGGTACGAGCATTATGAGTTTTTGGTGATGTCATTTGGATTGACTAATGCCTCAGCAACATTTATGGATCTGATGAATAGGGTGTTCAAGGATTACTTGGATCGGTTTGTGATTGTCTTTATCGACGATATACTAATATACTCTTGCATAGAGATGGAACATGAGAAACACCTCAGATTGGTACTACAGTGGTTAAGAGAACACAGGCTGTATGCGAAATTCAAGAAATGTGAGTTCTGGTTGCCACAAGTGACTTTCTTAGATCACATAGTCAGTAAGGATGAAATTATGGTGGATCCAGCGAAGATTGAGGTGATCAAGATTGACCAAGACCGAAGAACGCTTCAGAGATCATCACTGATAGAGTTGACACGCAAGAATCAGAAGTTCATATGGTCAGACAAGTGTGAAGACAACTTCCAGAAGCTGAAGAAGAGTTTGATTACTGCTCCGATTTCGAGTCTTCCTACAGATCATGACAAGTTTGTAGTTTATTGTGACACCTTGAGGCAGGGTCTGGGTTGTGTTCTTATGCAGATAGGGAAAGTGATTGCCTATGCATTACGTCAACCGAAAGAGTATGGGCAAAGGTATCCCACACATGATTTAGAACTTGCAATAGTGGTTTTTGCATTGAAGGTGTGACGACACTACGTATATGGTGAGAAGTGTGAGATATACACTGACCACAAGAGTTTAAAATACTTTTTCACATAGAAGGATCTAAACATGAGGCAAAGATGTTCGTTAGAGCTGGTAAAGGATTATGATTGTGAGATCCTCTATCACCCTGGGAAAGCCAACGTGATACCAGATGCCTTAAGCCAGAAGAGTCTAGGATAGTTGTATAGTGCTAGGCAGATATCAAGGGAGTTGGCTGGCGATATGGCTAGAGCAAGAATTGAGTTAGTGGTGGGCCAGTTAGCCAGCATCACCCTTCAGTCTACTCTTTTGGAGAGGATTAAGGAAAATCAATTAGATGACCCATAGTTGGGGCAGATTAGAGGGGACATCGTAGCTAGAGTAGCTAAGGACTATATAGTGTCAAGCCTAGGCTTGTTGAGATATAAGGATCAGATATGCGTTCCGATGGACATTGGGATCAGACAGGAGATTCTGGATGAATCTCATACTACCCTTTATTCTCTTCACCCGGGCACCAAAAAGATGTACACGGATCTGAAAGTTTTATATTGGTGGCCTGGGATGAAGAGGGACATGACTGAATAAGTGGTAAGGTGCCTGATCTGTCAGCAGGTCAAGGTAGAGCATCAGAGGCCAGCAGGGCTGTTACAGCCTCCGGATATCTTGGAGTGGAAGTGGGAGGACATCACGATGGATTTCATGGTAGGATTGCCCAGGACAGTGGGCCAACATGATTCAATTTGATGTCATCGTGGATCAGTATATGAAATCAGCTCACTTTTTACCAGTGAGAACAAATTACACGGTTGACCAATATGCAGATCTCTATGTGAGAGAGATAGTTCGCCTTCATGGGACTCCGAGGTCTATCGTGACTGATAGGGACCTTATCTTTACTTTCAAGTTCTGGGGAAGTTTACAGAGGGCGATGGGTACACAGCTGAGGTTAAGTACATCTTATCATCCTCAAAACTGATGGTCAGTCTGAGAGGACTGTCCAGACATTGGAGGATATGCTGAGAGCATGTGTATTGGACTTTGAAGGATCCTGAAATAAATATTTGCCTCTAATAGAGTTTTCCTATAACAATATCTACCAATCTACTATTAGAGTGGCACCTTATGAGATGCTGTATGGTAGGAAGTGCAGATCGCCCGTTCACTGGGGTGAGATGGGTGAGAGGAAATATTTGGGCCCTGAGGCAGTTCAGAAGACCAGTGAGGCTATTGAGAAGATTAAAGCTCGGATGCTCACGTCTCAGAGTAGATAGAAGAGTTGTTTAGACCTAAGGCGGAGACATGTGGAGTTCCAGGTGGGAGACTATGTCTTCCTTAAGGTTTCACCATTGATAGGAATGAAGAGATTCTGGAAGAAGGGCAAGTTGAGCCAAGGTTTGTGGGACCATTTGAGATCCTGGAGAGGATTGGTCAGGTGGCTTACAGGTTGGCATTACCCCCTTCACTGTCTAGTGTGCACAATGTATTCCATATTTCCATGCTGAGGAAGTATGTGTCAGATGAGACTCATGTATTGAGTTATGAGGATCTGGAACTGGAGGCAGACTTGTCCTATGAAGAACAGCCAGTTCAAATTTTAGACAGAAGGACAAGGTCCTGAGGAAAAAGACTATACCTTTAGTTAAGGTATTATGGAGGAACAATAAGGTCGAGGAAACGACCTGGGAGCTGGAGGCGGATATGGGAACTGTTCATGTAAAATTTAGAGGACAAAATTTATGTAAGGAGGGGATAGTTATAACGTCCCAAATTACTTAATAAGGCTTAGGGTCTTGATTATGGGGCCAGGATGGAAATATATGGAATTATATGCTTATATGATATATTTGTGTATGATTATGTGATTATGTGAGTTATATGATCATATAACTAGTTATGCATGTTTAGGAGTATTAAATATGCATGTGGGCTCATTTCTTATTAGAAGGGAAATTTTCGTAATTTGGCCCGTTACGGGGATAATTGTATATATGTGCATATATGTGATGTATGTGAGAGACCACATTATTATGTGGGTTTGTCTGGGTTACTCTGCACGAGACAATCCTAGGGAGCAAGTTAATGGTAAAGTCACAACGGGACCCAATACCCGACTCGAGGCGAGTTAAGGGGTATTTTAGGTATTTAGCTCAGTATCGGGTTATCGGGTAATGGAAATGAATAATTGATGATGTTTTTGGAGTTAGTGAGATTAGGAGGGAATATCGGGGATTTTGACCATTTTTCCCTCGGGGACGTTTTTGGTACCCCGAGCCTCGGGATTAGCTTAAGTATTCTAAGCCTTAAGGGAAATAAAACAAACACTCAAACACTTTGGTAGCAGCAGCTCCCAACCGACTCACCCTCTCTCTTATTTTCTCTCAACTTTTCTAAGGGAGTTCTTTGAGAATTAAGGAGAAATTGTTGGCTAAAGCTTGAGAGATTGAAGGCCTAAGCTTAGGATTGGATTAGCTACAGCTGGAGGGAAATTGTTGCTAATTGAAGTAAGTTTTGGACCTTGATTTCCACTGATTTTTCTGTTTAAGTTTGGTTGTTCTTGAACTTTTAGGCTCAAGGTTGTGAATTTAAGTTTTGGGTGAAGTTTTGAGTGTATTTGAGCTGTGGTTTTGATGCTGGTATTGTTTCAAGGATTTGTTTTATGATTGATTTGGGTAGGTTTTGGTAATTTTTTGGTTGGGGAAAAATGGAGGAATTCTGGGTTCGTAGGGTCAGGTCGCGACCCTGTTCTTGGAACGCTGTGACCCAACCGAACCCAAGGCCCTTGGGGGGCTTTTGTCTGGGAGGCGCGCCACGACCCTCTAGGGCAGGTCACGACCCATGTCTTGTTTCCAAGAAGAAGGAAGCCTCTGACTTGAGGGGTGCGCTGTGACCATCAAGGGCAGGTCGCGGCCCGCCTGGGCTGTTTTGACCGCTGTGGGTTTTTGATGACGGGAATTTATTCCTAATGGCTCGGGATTGATTCTACTACCCAGTTTAGTAGCCTTTATTTGCTCATTATTGACAGAATCCTATATTATGGTTGTGACTAGGTTAGCGCTAGGGGCTCCGAGCAGGGATCGTGCTCGAGGATTGTTCTTATTTTATGCTATACTCGGACCTGAGGTAAGAGAACTGCAGCCCATACGTGATATATGTGATTAGGGCTTGGCCCAATTATTAATTATAATTATGAATAGGGCTCGGGCCCCTGAGAATGAACATGTTTAAGTTATCATTTCGCTTATCGATTAAATATACTTGAATATTTTGTGTAATGCCCCAAATTTCCTAATAAGGTTTAGGACCTTGATTAGGAGGCCGGGAGGGCCATAATTGATTTATTATGGTATTTAATGATTATATGCATGTTTACGTGAATTATATTATTATATGATGGTGGATGCATATGGGTTCATATTTTAATTATGAGGGCATTTTGGTAATTTGACCGTTGTGGGCGTAATTCTGTATTTTGGGTGCATGATTGTGATTAATTAATATAGCCACATTATAAGGTGGATTGGTTCGAGCTATTCGGCATGAGACGATCATGAGATCTAAGTGTTCGGTCTAGTCATAACGGGTTTAAGTTCGGGGCTCGGGGTGAGTCTCGGGGTCATTTTGATGACTAGAACATTACCGGGAATAAAAGGGTAATGGGATATGATTTATTGGTATTTGAGAATATTGAGAATAGCGGGAAGTGGAGAGCGTTAATTATAATTAACGAGATAGGCGGGAAAGGACGGTTTTACCCTCGGAAGCCTTTAGAGGGATTTATTTGGCTTAGGGGCATTATGGTCTTTTGACCTTAAGGATTTATATCAGCCTTTGAATTCTAGAAGGCTGTGGAAAACAGAACAAAACAGAGCCCCATCCTCATCTCTTCCTTTCTCTCCTGTACAAGCTTTTCCCTTCATTCTTTCTTTGAATTTTGAGAGCCCAAATTGAGGAGTTAAGCTAGGAGATCAAAGGTGGAAGCTAGGGAACTTGTTTCAGCCATTAAAGGGGATTCAAAATCGAGTTTGAGGTGAGTTCAGCCATAAGTTTCTGGTTTATACTCTATTTTCCTTTAGTTTTTCAGCTTATGATTTCTTGATGGTAGTTTGGATTTATGGAGGTTTTGATTGATGTTTAACTTGGGTTTTGATGTGGGTGAGTTGTTGATAATGTTTAATGGTTGAATTGGGTGTTAGGTTGAGGTTTGGAACTGGTTTGAAGGGTTGGTTCCGAGGGAAAACGCAGGGGAAAGCAAGCTGGTGCTTGCTGGTTTTGGTAATGGGCCGCGACACGGATATGGTGAGCCACAGCCTACGGGCGTTTTTGTGAGGGGATTGGCTCTGTTAGGAGGGTGAGCCGCGGCCCATCAGGGCATTTTTGGCCAGAAATGTGTTTTTAGCTTGGGGATGTTACCCATAGGCCTCGAGGTTGATCCTACTACCCGGTTAAGTGTGGATTGATGTCCCGGAGGTTAGATTTTGGTTTGGGAACCTATGTTGATCATTTGTATTGATGGTATCCTATATGTTTGGTTATGACTAGGTGACCGCTAAAGGACTAAAAGTTGATCGTTCTCAAGGGTCGTTCTTTTAATCATTCTAGCTCAAATCTGAGGTAAGAAAACTGCACCCTGTGTATATGTGACATGCATGGCTATTCTTGATGCATGTTGGTTGATTATTGAGTATGACATGCATGGCTATTCTTGATGCATGTTGGTTGACTATTGAACGTGACATGCATAGCTATTAATGGTGCATGTTGGATTGTTGAATATTATGCATATGATGCGTGAGAAACATGTGATTAGGACATGCTTTGTATACTGAGTATGATATCGTTCAGGGCTTGAGCCTCTGTGTTTATGCATGATCCTAATTGTACTAGTACCTGTTTAGTAAGCATGCTGAATACCCTGTTTATGGATATTGAACATGTGATATATGTTTGGTGGCATGGCTTACTTGTGTATGGACCGACCCTAAAGTCGATGAACATGCATTGACTGGCTCTATGGCATTAATGCAGGACCGACCCTAAAGTCGATGAACATGCATTGAATGACTCTATGGCATTAATGCTGGACCGACCCTAATGTCGATGAACTCATAAGCGCTTGCCTGGTCTAAGACCAGATGTTCATAGCCAAGGAATATGGCCCCGGTGACTGTTTGTCACATGGCTAGGGGACGCTGTCCATAGTTACGACTCTAGAGTCAGGAGGAAGGTTATGTTGGTGACCATTCACCATGCACCTGTCCTGATCGAACTTATGAAAGGACAACCTACCAGTTAAGCCCTGGTGACCCTATCGTCACATGGCTAAAGGGTGCTGACCCCACATTTGTGACTCTTGTGTTAGTCACTTATTTGTTTGGACTATTGGTCCTGAATAATCAATACAATTACTGTTGATATTATATCATGTTATATTGTGTTTTCTTGCTGGGCTTCGGCTCACGGGTGCTATGTGGTGCAGGTAAAGACAAAAGGAAGCTGGACCATCTTTGAGTTGGAGAGCTTAGGTGATGACGTGTACATATGCAGCTGCTTGTCCGCCACGGCCGAGGTTTAAAGTGGAACTAGGGTTAAACCCTGTTTTGCCGCGTAGAACGACCTGTTGTAAATATTTTCTTGTAGTAGACTTTGAAATTATATTTTTGGGATCCCACTGTATGTATTAAACGTTTTAGTGAAACGTTACATCTTATCCAAAGATTTTAATCCCTAAACCGCTAATCACACTTAGTTACCCGATTTTGGCCAAATGACTCGATTAGCGAGTTTAGCACTGTTTACAAGGCACACCGTAACGGTCCCTGGAGTTGGGGCGTTACAACTTGGTATCAGAGTGAGCCAAGGTTTATGGTTCCTAAAGACAAGCTGGGCATGTACACACATCACTGAAGATAGCTTCACTCAAGGAATGGTAACTATTTCTGTAGTTATGTGCATAGCTGTTTAAATAGAATGTAAATGCTTTACCTACACATTGTATTAGGGAGCATGAGATTCTGATAGAGCCTGGCTCTTGACTATATGATTATATGCTCCATGAAAATGTTTATGAACATGATCATTTGATTACCTGCCTCAAGAATATATAATTGTGTTATTGCATGCTGGAGCTGAGGCATGGTGTGAATGTTGGAAGAGCAGGGATTATGAGTGATGTATGAATGCCATGGGCATGTTTGTAGAGCTGCAAGTGGTTTATGATTGTGGTGTGGTAAGATTTATCCCGTGGGGGAAAGCCCTTGATATGCTTATTGTGATTAATGGGTCAAGTTATTGACTTCATATTTGATCAGCAGGTTTACGTTCCAGGCAGATTATGAGGCCTAGTGATAGTTTTACAGGGGCTGAGAGTTACAGCCAGGGTATCAGTTCTTTGTCTGCACCTATGAATGTTCAGCAGACACTTACAGATTTTCAATTAAGATTGCAGAGGCAGGAGGAAGAGATCAGGTATTTGAAGCAACATCGGAGTCTGTTGGGTAGTACCCCTTCCTTTGCTATGCCAGGGGTGGCATTAGTTTCAGCTCAGCCTAGAGTTGAGAACAGATGGGAATTTCTCTGTGGAAGATTCCTGAAGTTTTATCCTCCAATCTTCGAGGGAGGCCTAGACCCATTCAGAGCTGAGCAATGGATGGGCATGATCATCTCCATTCTTGATAGTATGAGATTGGTAGGTCACGATAGGGTGATCTGTGCTACATGTGTATTGCGGGATGATGCCTGGACGTGGTGGGAGGTAGTATCCCAGACACGAGATACAACTGTGATGGACTGGAAAGAATTTAGGTAGCTATTTAATAAGAGGTATTATTGTGATGCAGCTAAGACTGCTAAGATGAATGAGTTTCTGAATCTTGTTCAGGGTAATGCATCTGTGACCGAGTATGTTACTAAATTTGATGGGTTGGCCAAGGTTGCCTTTGATATTGTACCCACAGATATAGCTCGGAAGGAAAGGTTTATTCAGGGCCTGAATCCTGGTATAGCTCAGGGCATTAGAGTTGCCCCAGTGCATGAAGTCTCTACCTATGCTCAGGTGGTAGGGAAGGCTCTTGCTGCTGAGAGCACAAGACATCAGATTGGGCAGCAGTGTGCTGGAGAGCACGAAACTCAGATAGCGGTATCTCCACTTATGGGAGTAAGCAAGAAGAAAAGTTGGAAGCCATACCTAGAATGCGCTCGGTGTAAGAAGCATCATTTGGGAGAATGCTGAGCAAAGGCATGCTTCTTTTGCGGGATGTTTGGACATCGTAAGAAGAATTGCCCAAGGCTAAGAGAGCTTGAACAGAGGAGGATTGACAGCTCGATTTCAACTTGAGTGTTTATTCCAGGGCAATCAGAGTCTGAGACCGAGACCAGTTCCTCGGAGATGACATGTCAGTTTTCTAGTTCTGAGTTTTGAGTTATGTTGTCTGGCTTTGGTGCTGTGCTATTCTTTTGATAGTATATATAGATCACATGGTTATGTTGTGAGGGGAAATGTAATATGGTATTGGCAACCTAAGAGATGAGTTGGGTTATGGAAATGACTCATCAGGGATTTTGATAAAGCTGGTTATGACAGGCTTTGGTTGATCCAGGGTATGGATTGGTTAAGTATTTAAAGAGCAATCTTGGATGGCAAGGAAAGTATAGTAATCCTTGGGCTTGAGAGTGAAGAGCCTTGTGTTAGTTGGTATGGTGCATGGTTCTGTATGCTTATGATACTTGTAGTGAAAGCTAGAGTTTGTGCAAGTAGATGCATGGAACTTTTAGCTAGGGCCCCATGTGACTCCATGGTCACAAAGCTAGGGCATAAAGCCCTGGGGTTGACTCTATGGTCAACTATTCAGAGCAGCGGCCCCAGATTGGTCCAATGACCATCTATTTGTAATTATATGCATGCATGAGTAGGTTATTACTGCTGGGCATGCTAGATAAGTATCTGGAAATCTTTATTTTCTATTCATGAACATGTTTAAGTTTTCTTGCTGAGCCTTGGCTCACGGGTGCTATGTGATGCAGGTAAAGGAAAATGAAAGCTTGACTAGCCATGAGTTGGAGAGCTTCGATGGCAACGTGTACATATGTGGTTGCTAGTCCACCACGATCGAGGATATCTTAGAGGAACTAGGGATGTAGCCCTAATTTTGCCACTTAGGTCGGCCTGTTATAACTTTTGATGTATATACACCATTTTAAAGGTTGTTTGTAATATTTTGGGATCCCATGTATGTATGAAACTTTTTAAATAAAAGTCAACAGTTTCCTTGACCAAATTTTTTAACCCTAACCCTTGACGTTAACCCTAGTCACACGTTTATAACCAAAGGACTTGATTAGCAAGTCTGACACAATTTAAAGTACACAGTGTAACGATCCTGGATTAGGAGGACGTTACATTTTTACACACACAATTTTGGCACTGAGGCTTCGCGATGCTCTCAGGCTCCTGTAGTGTAGGCTATTGTCTTTGTATCTCGACTAAGTTTGAGTGTTAGGAAGTTTTGTGCTTACCTCGTTTAAGTACTCGAGTGACCGTTAGCATGGTAACTTCTTTCGTATCTAGTTTTACTTGGTTTCTTTTCGCGTACGTGGTCACACGCTTCAAACCTAGGTTAGCACCTTTGTGCAAATTATGAGTTTTCGTGTACTTATGTATCTGACACTAAGGCCTCGAGATGCGCTTGTCTTTTAGCATCCTTACTTAATTTTCTTAGCTTTATTCCATTATTTTCTCAACTCTAAGGTACCTCTTTCAGCTTCATCTTATTTGAGTTGACCTAAGTATTAAAAGCTTTGGTTTGTTGCCTTTTGAGTTGACTTTGGGTCCTAAGACACTGTAGTCACGGGCACGCGGTGGTCGGAGACCAGATGCCCCCTTTTCCCGTGGGCAACGATCCAACCAAGTAAATTCCCCAAACTGCGAAGGGCCACATACTAGTCATCTCAGTTAACTGATTGAAGGGGGGGGGGGGGGGCTGCTCGGGGTATGTGAGCGTTTCGCTGACATTTGTCGAATCTTTTCACGTACTCGAGAGAGTCCTTATTCACGGTCGGCCAAAAATAATCATGTCTCAAGATTTTCTTGGACAAGCTTTGACCTCGACCATGATCTTTGCAAAACCCCTCGTGAACCTCCTACAGAATGGCTTGGGCCTCTTCAGGTGTTACACACCTCAAAAGAGGCATATAATGTGACCGTCTGTATAGTCCGCCGTCCATAAAAATGTATCAGAGAGTTTGGCATTGTATCTCTCTGGCTGCATTTTGGTCGGTTAAGAGATCTCAAGTGGTTATGTACTTCAAAATGAGCCCCATCCACATTTCTTCATACCAGATTTCACATACCTTCTCGACCTCTTAAATACTTGGCGTCGCCAGAAAATTAATTGGGACCACATTCAGAAGCTCGACATCCCGAGTGTTCGCTAACTTCGCGAGGGCATCCACATTAGAATTTTTTTCTAGGGGGAATTGTTCGATGGAATATTGGTTGAACAGTTGTCGTAACTCTCGTGCCTTGGCCAAATAAGAGGCCATCTTGGTGCCTCTTGCTTGGTATTCTCTAGTCACCTAATTCACTACCACCTGCGAGTCGCTAAAGATTTCAAGTCCCTTGGACTGTAGCTCCTGAGCCACTCTTAATCTTGCGAGAAGTGATTCATACTCTGCCTCGTTATTTGAAGCCTCAAAACCAAACTTGTAACATCTGACAAGTACAAAAAATATAAAATATCAAAACAAAACTTTTTAATTTAAAGATTTTACTCAAAAACTCATATAAAAAAACTTTCAAAAGTATGAACATACTTAAAATACTACAACAATTTTAACGAAATAACTTTTCGAGAGTGAGCCATAAATTCACAAATTTTATCAAAATATTTCAAAAGTCTCTGACTCCCCGTGCGCAGACTACTCGGGGGAGGTGATCACCGAACTCCATCACTGTGTCTTCCATTACAATGGTTCGTAACAAAAAGACAACTTGAGGCTCAAATGAAGAAGATCCTCGCGTGGCACGACACGCTACTGGAGAGGATCCTAGAGAGGCATCATCCCTCGAGAAGGAGCCCAGTGGCTCGGGACAAGAAGAAGATATTCTGAAACCGAGTATGCTATAGAGATTTAGACTGAGGCATCCCTAAACCCATTGGATGAGAGGGAAGAGGGTCCTCTCTATGTGGCTCCTGCTAGTACTATTTCCATTAAACAAATACAGAACATGAAGGAGCATTTTAAGCTGCAGGGTGTATCTGTCTTCAAGCTTATTGCCTGTCAGACTGCCAATTACTCCGGGGCCCAATTCTGTGCCTGGAGCCGATTCCATATGACTGTTGGAGCCACTCTCTCTCTCTTCAACCATAATTTAAGAGTATTGCTGATTATTTTAGGATTTGCCCAACCCAGATTAGTCCCAAGGGCATTAAGTTTCTTTCCACCCTTTATGTATTGTACAAATCCTTAAATTTTCCTGTACCTTCTTCCCACGAAATTAATTACCTCTTTGACCTCAAATCTAGTCCCCGACAAAGCTGCTCAGGGTATTTCTATTTCAACCATAGGGATTCCAATATTTACCTGGTCAATACAGACAGTATCTCCAAAGTTGGGGAGTATGCCAGCCAGTACTTCCTCACTGAAAACATTGCTGCCACCCACCTATCTTTTCAACGCAATGGTCCCTTTAGCTGTCCGGCCCCTACTAGGGAGATGGATAAATGGGCTCGTAGGTTGGCTGCCATGAATCCCGACCTTAAAGACATGGTGGCTCTTACCACCATAGAGAAATTAACCAATGTTGGGCTGTACCCCAATCCAGAGACGCAAATCAAGGGTGGTGCCCCTACTAGATAGTCACCTAGGAAGCACCCTCCCAGTACTAAGTCACCTAGTTCTTCACCATCTAAAAAAAACAGGCTATCTATACCTCCATCTAGACCTTGCGTGGCCCACCAAACAAGAAGCTCGGCAGGGGTAGTCATCCGAGAGCCTGTTGATCATAGTGCTCCAAAAGCTGCCACTGCCCCCCAGTCTGGAAAGGGGAAGCATATTGAAGTGGAGCATTTATACTCAAGCTCCTCAAACAGTGATGAGGATGTATAGCTTAGAGTAGCCGACTGCTCGGGGGGGGGGGGGGGACAAGGAGGGTGATTTCACTCTCTTGATATAACTTTCTTTGCATTTTTCGTGATTATAATTTTCTGCTTGTTCCAATGCTGCTCGGCACCTTACTAGCCTTTTATTTTGATTTTAAGATATGTCATTTGTGCTCTTTAAGAAATTTTCCCAGAAGCTTGCCACCGATCTGAGCAGTGAGGCTCCCCCAGCCAAACGCCAAAAGACAAACTCTCCTGATGAACCTGCCGATCATGTTGTTAGGACCCTTGAACAGACTTGTTATCGAAAAAGGTCATAGTCGTAGACCCCGATTCGCAAATCTGCCAAAGGTAAGGGACCTAAGACTGAATAGGTTATTCATTCGTCCCCTACGCAAAGGTCTTGCCCCCCGAGCAGATTCCCAGAAGGTGCTGTTGAGGACCCTGCCAAGGAGTTTCATGGACCTTTAAAGAAGGCCTTAGCCATTCATCAAGGCCACACATAAAGGGTGTCCTCTACTCATTCTGACTTCATGACTAATCTAAGTACCAAGTCATTTGAGTATATCACCAGTACTGGCCTTTAGGATGTTGTTAGGGTAAGTATTTTACATTCTTGGAGCTAATAGATTTTCCTTGTCTGTCATTTGTTCTCAATTTCCTTATTTCATGCTGCAGGGTATGCTGGTCCTTAGCTATGCTCATTATCGTGAAAAAGGGGCAAGCAAGCAGGTGATTGCTTGATGAAGGATTCTGAAGACAAAACCTCCCAAGTTAATGAGTTGTCCGAATAAGTTCAGAATCTTCAACAGACCTCCAAGCAGGTTACTAAGGAAAATGAGAGTCTTAAAAATGTTGTCGAGCAGAGGAACCATGATGTTAACCAGATGGAGAGGAGGATCGAAGAGCTGAAGGAAAAGATTGCTGCTGTTGAGAAGGCCACTCAGGAAAAGGTGGACAGACTGGCAAAGGCTCTTGAGCAAGAAAAATCTGATCGGGCTTCCGATGCTAAGGCTTTGGAGGATTTTGGCCTGGGCACTTTCTTTGATTTTTTTGGTTTGTAACAAAACAATGGACTTCGGTTATTTGGGAGAAGATTATGATGAGCTCATGCAGTACATACCGAGCGGGAGAATAACGAGGCTCCGACCGTACCTACCGAGCAACTGCCAGTCTTCGAGCTAGAGACTGTCGAGCTGCCCACCAAGCCAGTTGTCATAGCTCCTGAAAAGGATGTCTTGCCATCCGACCCATGTTCTTCAACTGAGGCTCCAAATCTTGCGGACCAGTCCATCAATCTCCTAGACGAAACTCCTGTTATTGAGCCCGAGCAACACATCCCTGACTCGTGAAAACTCTATCTATCTTTTTTTTTATATATATATATATATAGCCTATGTCTGAACAAAAGTGACTGAGCCGAGCATTCTTTATTCTCGCACACTTATTTTCCTTTTGTTGAAACATCAGTTGAGCTGAGCAGCTTTTAATCTCGAGCGCCTTTTAACACAAGTCTATATGATATTTTTATTTGGGTATGTATCTGCTCGTACTTTATTTTTCGTTACTGCTCGGTGTATACTATTTTTTTTTGGAGCTATGCGGCTCTGTTTGGAGCTGTGCGGTTGTATGTGTTGATCGGAGCTAATCAATTTTTTTGAACGAGTTGTAAACAATATTGTTCAACCCTATCTACAGAAATTGTTTTATGGCTTTTTTTGTTGCCTGGTATACCGAGCAATGCGCAAGCACTTTAACATTAATAAAAATTAACGCTTCTAAGTCCTTTTAATTATGCACTTTTTTTTTCTCTTCTTGTCCATGTATGACTATGGTGCCCCCCAAGTGACCAAGCGGGATTCATAACTCTTGGGTTATCCTCTTGATCACTTGCTAATTGACCAGAGCTGTTCATAATAACTTGTTTGAGCCCACTTGGGTTTGCCAAAACCTGCAAAGGTTTCATACACTGCCGACAATCCGTGATGTAATTCACTAGTTAGCAAGATAATCATTGTAAAAATAAAGGCTTGTAAAAATGGACAAAACATGTCTTATTGATTAAAGATGAACCATATAAGCTGTGTCTCTACAAAGTAGCTTACATTCATAAACATTAATTATTACAATAAATGGGAAAATCGTGTCTGTGCATAATTAATAAAACTAACTTTGGCTGGTCGATGGTAAGGGCAATCGTGTCTGTACTAGCCAGTCAACGATCACTTAAAAGCAATCTTATTTGTAGTACTTCCTTAGTTGTTCCCCATTCCAATAACGGGGGACAGGTACTAGTTGGAGATCTTGGTTATACCACTCTAGCTTGTATGTGTAGGGTGGTACTATCCCCGTAACCTGTTAAGGGCCTTCCCAGCCAGGGCCTAGTACTCCTACTGAAGCATCTCGAGTTTCTGGGAATATTCTTCGTAAGATTAGATCTCTTACGTCAAGTTTTTGTTTCTTAACTCTAGAATTGAAGTACCAGGCAACTTTTTGCTGATGGGCGGCCAGACGTATGTTGGACTTGCCAAGTCTTTCTTAAATTACGTCCAAGGATTCAACTAACAGCTAGTTATTACCATCTTGGTTGTATGCCGTGCGCCTGTGAGATGGTGAAGTCACCTCTACGGGTAGCATTGCTTCACACCCGTGTGTAAGTGCAAAGGGGGTATCTCCAGTAGCTGTTCCCTCGGTAGTTCTATAGGACCATACTACTTCAGGTAGTCTCTCAGGCTAGTTTCGCTTAGCCTCTTCTAAACGCTTCTTCAGAGTATCTTTGAGAGTCTTGTTAACTGCTTCTACCTGTCCATTTTCTTGTGGGTGTGAGACTGCTGATAAGATTTTTTTGATGCATGTTTAGTGCAGAAATCAATAAATAACTAGCTGTCAAACTGTGTACCATTGTCAGACACTATTTTGTGCGGTAGACCAAACCTACAAATTATATTCTTTACCACAAAGTCCAATACTTTCTTGGAAGTAATTGTTGCTAGTGGCTCGGCCTCCATCCATTTGGTAAAGTAATCCACTGCTACTACCGCATACTATACACCCCATTTTGTTTTGGCAACCGACCAATAAGGTCGATCCCCCAAATGGCAAAGGGTCACAGACTTTGCATCTGTGTTAGTTCATTTGGGGCTGCTCAGGGGATTTTTGCAAATCTGTGACACTGATCACATTTCCTAACATGCGATATGGAGTCCTCATTCATAGTTGGCCAAAAGTAGCCTTGCCTTACAATTTTCTTAGATAGACTATGCCCCCAGCATGATTCCCACAGAAACCCTAATGTACCTCTTCGAGAAGCCACCTTGATTCTATTTGGTTGACGCACCTGAGCAATGGCATGGAAAATCCTCTTCTGTACATGACCCCGTCCAGGATGAGGTACCGAGCAACTTTCCTTATCAATTTTCTAGACTCGTTACGACAGTTGGGCAGGATTTCATGCTCTAGATAAGCTGCAATCGAGGTCATCCAGGGCAGAGTGTTGTCTATTAGAAGGACTGGTTCTGGCAGGTTGATACTAGGTTGGTCCAGATACTCAATGGGGACCAAATTAGCTTTGTCCACCATGGCACTGCTGGCCAGCCTAGCCAGTGCATCTGTCATGACATTTTGTTCTCTAGGTATTTACGGAATGGTGTATCTCTTAATCTAAGCAAGCAAATCTTTGATTTCACTGAGAGAGGCCATCATTTTCTTTCCCTAAGCAATGTATTTTTCAAGGACGTGGTTGACAACTAGTTGCGAGTCGCTATATATCACCAAGGTTTCAGCTTTCACTTCTTTAGCTAATCTTAGGCTCGCAATTACTGCTTCGTTATTAGTTGCCTCAAATCTAGAATGAAGTGCACAATGGATGCGTTGCCCTTTGGGGGTGATTAGAGTGAGAGCGGCTCCAGAAAACTGGTCGGTAGATGAGCCATCTACGTGTAAGTTCCAGACTTGTTTTTCTTTTACGGAATCAATAGTGCTGGATTCTAGGTGTTCGACATTCTTCGCAGCATTCGTGCTGCGCGGTAACTCAGACTCGAATGACTGCTCGGCTATGACTTCGTCTGGTTCCGGAACTCCAGTACACTCAGCTACAAAATCTGCAAGAGCCTGGCCTTTAATTGTTGTTTGGGGCTGGTAAGTAATCTTATATTGCCCGAGCTCTATAGACTATTTGAGTAACCGACCAGAGGTGTCTGGCTTTTGCAAGACTTGGCATAGCGGTTGGTCGGTAAGAACCTTGATGGGATGCGCTTGGAAATATGGGAGAAGTTTTCTGGACGACAAGAACAGGCAGTAAGTTAATTTTTCAATTAGAGGATACATGCTCTCGGCTTCGACCAGCCTTTTACTGACATAGCAGACTGGATCCTGGATCTTGTTTTCTTCTCTGACCATGACTGCACTGATAGCATGTTGAGTTACTGCCAGGCATATGCACAGTTCTTCACCCTCCAGAGGTTTTGTAAGGATTGGGGGTTATGCCAGCTATTGCTTTATAACTTGGAATGCTTGTTCACACTCTTAAGCCCATTCAAATTTCTTTGTGCCTCTAAGGATATTAAAAAACAGAATACACCTATCAGTTGATTTAGACACAAATCTGCTAAGTGTTGCTATGCGTCCTATTAGGCTCTGCACGTCTTTGATTCTGGCTTGTGAGGGCATGTCCAGCAATGCTTTTATCTTTTCGGGGTTTGCTTCTATTCCCCCAGAGTTTACTATGAACCCCAAAAATTTTCCCGACCCCACACCAAAGGATCATTTTAGGGGGTTTAATTTCATTCTATACTGCCTTAGGATATTGAAACACTCCTCCAAATCCTCAATGTGCCCTTCATCCCGTTTGGATTTTACCAACATATCATCCACGTAAACTTCCGTGTTATTCCCTATTTGGTCCTTGAACATACGGTTTACCAATTGCTGATATGTTGCTCCAGCGTTTTCAGGCCGAACGACATTACTCTGTAGCAGTACAACCCCACATCCATGCAGAAACTTGTATACTCCTGGTCGGGTGGATGCATGCTTATTTGGTTGTACCCTGAGTAGGCATCCATGAAGGTTAAAATTTTGTGGCTGGCTATAGCGTCCACCAGTTGGTCAATTCTTGTAAGTGGGAAGCAGTCCTTGGGCTATGCTTTATTCAAATCTATAAAATCTATGCACACCCTACACTTGTTGTTAGGCTTTGGTACCAATACGGGATTGGAAACCCGTGTAGGATAAAAGGCTTCCCTAACAAAGTTTTTATTTCGAAGCTTCTCCACTTCCTCCTTTAATGCTTTTTCCCTTGTCTGATCTAGTAACCTCCTTTTCTGTTTTACAGGCTTGAAGTGTTCTGTGTCAATGTTGAGGTCATGGCTTATAATGGTTGGGCAAATCTCCACCACATCATCTTGTGACCAGGCGAATACATCCTGGTTGTCCCATATGAACTGGATCAAAGCATATCTTATGTTCCCAGACAACATTTTCCCTACCTTGACAACCCTGGCTGGGTAATTTGGGTCAAGTGGGACCTCTTCTAATTCTTCGATTGGACCCACCCCTGTATCATTATCCCCAAAACGAGTGTCTATGTCATCTCCCCCGTTTTATTAGGTTGCATTCTATTTCTGGTGACTGGGCCCTGCAGGCTGGGTGGTACAAACTGCCTTACTTGCCTTTTTTACTGATGAATTATAAAATTCTCTGGCCACCAGTTGGTTCCCCTTAAGACATCCTACACCTTCTCGGGTTGAGAATTTGAGTAATAAGTGAAAAATTAAGGTGACTGCTCGGAGGTCATACAGGGTCGGCCGCCCTATCATGGAGTTATACGGAGAGGGAATGTCAATTACCATGAACAAAACCATTACCGTGTTGCTTTTAGGTGTCGTTCCTACTGTTAAAGGCAACCTTATGCTTCCTGTGGGGGCCATACCATTCCCAGTAAACCCAACAGTAGCTGCTCGCATGGTTCCAAGTCTTTAATGCTTAAATTTATCCTCTCTAAAGTATTCTTGAATAGAATGTTGGCAGACGAGCCGTGATCAATCATCGTTCGGGCTACGATCATGTTTGTTATCTGTACTTCTACCACCATGGGATCATTGTGCAGATGATGTACATGACTTGTATCTTCCTTGCAGAACGTGATAGGTTCACACTCATATCGAGGTTGTGTAGGAGTACACTCCTAGACAGCCAGTGCATCCTCTTCCTGCTTGTGCCTAAGGGAACGAGCGTAACTATTCGGAGCCTTATTAGAGTTGCCGGCCAAATGTGGTCTGCCGTAGATCATATCTAGTCGACCATCAACTGGTGGTGGTAGGATAGGCTGATTACTCTGATACTGCTGAGACTATTACTGATGAGGTTGTTGAGGATGTTGGTCGATAGCCGATCGTACATACCTCTTCAGATGAACATTGTTTTGTCTAATGAGGAATTCTATTTCCTCCTTCAATTTGTTACATTCATTGGTTTTGTGACCATAATCATTGTGAAATTGACAGAACTTGGTCATATCCCGTTTACTAGCCTCCTTCCTTATCGGTGAAGGTCTTCTGTATAGTACGATGACCTATGTAGCGTTAAAAACGCCAGCCTGGGTTTCTAGCAAGATGGAGTAAGTATTAAATTTGGGAACATATTCCCGTGGTTTGGGTTGCTCGGCAGTCTTAGGCTTCTTGCTGTCATTCTGGTTACCACTACTTCTAGCCTTGTTATTGCGTTTGTCGTTCTTGCCCCCTTTTTTCCTTCCTTCTGCAGGGTTGGTGGTGTTCCCAACACTTGTTTTCGCCTGCTCGGTAGTTGCTTGGGTAGGATTATCCACCTTCCATTCAGCTTCCTCTAACTTGATAAATTCTTCTACCCTATTAAGGAATTCTTGAGTGGTGCGTGCTGACTTCCTCTTCAAGCTACTCCAGAATAGATCTTTTACCTTGAATCCTGAATCGATGGCTATCAACTTACCATCATCACTAAGGGATTTCACCCTGGTGGCTTCCTGCATAAAACGTTGAATGTACTCCTTCAAAGGTTCATTATCTTTCTGTTTTATGTCTACCAGGTCATTCGGCTCGGCAGAAGGGGCATTACTGAGGAGAATTGGGAATATCATGTGCGTACAAATCCATCCCATGATGTAATCGATCCTGGTGGTAACTTAAAAAACCACTGCTAGGCAATTTCTGACAGGGTGGCTAGGAAGTTCCTGCACCTGGCATCATCCCTAACTCCCTGTAAATCAGTCTATAGTTCAAAGTGATGGACATGAGATACTGGGTCCTCCAGCCCAGTATACATTTTCCATGTTGGCATTTTGAATTTGACAGGTATGGGTAGCTGATTAGTACGTTCTCAAAAGGGGGAACCTCTATGCCTTTCCATTTCAATATCTGTTAACTTGGGGGCTGTCAAGTCACTTACCAGTCGGATTAATAGATCCAGTTGGGCTTTGATGTTAGGGTCTGCAGTTGCCTGAGGCGATACTGCATTGCAGACCTCATCCATTCTTGGATCCCGAACAGGCTCAGGCATAACTACATTGTTTGAGTCCCGATTTTCGTTGCTACGATTAAGAGCTTCTCGAAGGTCTTCACCTCCCACGTGACCCATCCGATTGAAAACAGAGTTTGGCTAAGGCTTGCCCCCAACATTTTGGTTGTTTTCTCTTCCCAGTACTGGAGGTACTCCCTGGAACCCTCTACCCCGGGGTGGTTGGTTGTTAGGGATTTCCTGCCCTTGTGGGACAAACGGTCCTTCAGGCTGGTTACCCCCTGAGCTTGGTTATTATGTTGGCAAACTTGGCTAGCTGCCTCATCTTGTTCATACCCATCAGCATAATGGGGTCTGAATGCACTACTAACTTCTGGCTCCTCCCTTCTGAGTCTTGGTCAGTACTCTTACTGTTGTCTGTACGGACCAGGTTGTTGCTGGTAGTTCTGGGGTTAACCGCTTCTATTTTGTGTTGGCACTCGGTGGTGGCCATCCCAACCCGCAGCATCCGGATTTCTTTCTCGACCACTTCCTTGAGATCTTGGTTGAAAATTCCTTGCTCGATCCAACCCCATGTAGTGCCCAGGAAGGACATGTTCATCAGCTAGCAAGGGATGCCTATTATTGTTGGGTTGGGCCCCTCGATCAGATCAATGACTCCTAGTTGTACCATGATTTCCTTGCTGGGGCCGAGTTTCTGGTCCGTGGATGACACCTTCACCGAAACCAAAGACAGGAAAATGTTGCTGGTTATGGGCAGTAGTTTCAGCTGTAGTCTCCACACCTTGGGTTTGCTACTGTTGCATATAATTGTTAATAGATTCAACAGCCTCCCTTGTCCAGCGTTCCATATCTTCTTGTTGGGCCTACATCTCCCGTGCATGCTGGTCCATCCATTCTTGAAAATCCCTGCGCTGCTTCTCAAATGCCTCGTTAATTGCCTGCTAGGCGGTGGCCCGCCCCTGGTTCATAGTAGCAAGCTGATCTTGCATTTGTCCCATGGCCTTTCTTATTTTTTCGATATCGGGATCGAACCCTTAAATTCCTATATAGGGCTCATACCGTCCGGGACCCCCAACCCTTGGTCCTTGCTGGTCGGTACCCTTTGTAGCACCTCCACCTGAAGTTCATGCATGGGTGATTCCAATAAAAGTGGTAGCTCCGTGCCCTAGTGCAGCGGGCCCAACGGTTTGTCCCCCAACACCAGATGGGTTCCTGGGCGGTAATCTTCCTTGTTGCCCATCAAAATTCTCATTGAAGGTACTTGACGAGAGGTTTCAACCTCGGGCTCTGGAGGTTCTTGGGTTGACCTTCGGGTTGAGACCCCCATCCTTACGATACCAAAAATCTATTGTGATTGTCTTGGGCTCTCAATGAAAGCACCAAAATTTTGACTGCTTTTTTGGTCAACTAGCACGGAGTTAAAAATAATTAACTAGAGAGCTTTAATTCAGACAATCAATGAACCATAAATAAGCCAAGAACCTAATAACTATGAGCAATGAATGATAAAAGACACCAGAAATTATAGAGGTTCAGCCCCAAGAAACGGTAATGACCTACTTCCTCTTTAATTTGTATTGACGTTTAAGGTTTACACAAGATGACCAATGAAAATAGGTACGATTCTAAATGTAAAAACAATACAAAATGGCAGAAATCGCTGCTAAGTGTTCCTAACAGGCTAGTCTGTATATTTCTGGTGATGGTCGGTAGGCTAAAAATCTAAACCCCTTCCACAGTGGTGGAAGACTTTTATTTATACTAACCCCAACACCTAGTAAGCTGCGCCTGCACCGCAACTGCTGCAAAATATCCCTTCCTTTTCGCAGGTAGTTGTACTCCTATTCCTCAGAAGATTGACCGAGTTTTCAGGTGAACTGTTGGGCGTGAGGAGGATGTAAATGACTTCATCCGACTAGGTTTACTGAGTTTCTTGGAGAGCATCCCGAGCAGCCTCTTTTCTAGTAAGCATACCGCGCAGCTACTTTCCTGGTGAGCATACCGCGCAGTAATTGTTATTCATTTGGCAATTGTGCTTTCTCCATCTTGTTTGACTGTTGGATGCCTATGCCACGTGTTAAGAATATGATGACACGTGCCCACAATATGATGCCACATGTCCAACCTTCATGCCCTGTCAGCTGTGTATATTTTTGGGATAACAATATGTATCCAAAAAAACAAATGAAATCAGAAACTACAAAAAAGGGTTAGATTAGAGGTACCTTTCGAGAGTATAAATTAGTAAGAATGGAACCCCATCCTTGACTACCGAATCTTAGTCGAATTAGAGAGTCAATGAGGTTGACAAACTAAGAGGTAGACACTATTTTTTAAAGTAGAGAAAGACCGTGAGAGAGAGAAAGTGAGAAAGAGAGGAGTGGGAATGTAGGAGTGATGTTTTTTTTTCCAAGCTGAAGAGAGGAAGAGGCTACATGTTTAGATTAAGGGATAGGGGGGAAATATATATATATATGATGTATATTTATACTAGGGTTAATGATAGTTAGGGTTTGACTATTGGGCTATAAGTCTTTAATTTGGGTTTGACCCAAAAATGTGTAGTTTTAATTATTATATGTCTAAATACAAATTTAATATAGTATTGATCTATAATAATTTTTTTACATTTATGAGTTAAATACAATGCCCCTAAAATCTCTTGTATATAAAAAATGTGCAGATAATAGAAATTATTTGTTGTGATATGCAGATATATGTAACTAGATATAAATATTATGCCTTAAAATTTTTTATGACATTATGATGAATTTTTAATTGATGTATAAAATAGTGTATTACTAACAAACATATTGTTACAACAAGAAAAAAATAAAATGGTTATTATTGTTATGAAATTTAATATATGTTATTATATAAAAAAATATAACTACATTAAAAATTTAAAATTAATTTATTATTATTATTATCATGTTGCACGTGTTTTCACTAGAGGACAGGTGACATTCGTTAGAGGAATAATTAAGCTTCTCGAGCACTAATGATGTTTCATACTTTGACCTGACCGGAGGATGTCTCAAAGTGAGGCCACGCCCCGAGGTCTATCCTTGAGGTGTGCATGTCTCAAAGCGAGGTCACGTCTAGTGACCCATCTCCATGGTATGGATGTACTGCAGATTTTATGCTATGCAAGTATATACAATCACAATTTGTAATAAATTTCTTGGTAAAACCAAGTGTCGTCCCACAAGGACTGAATTATCAATTACCAAATAATTAATTCATGGTCTCTATTTGACTAACGAAAATTGGTTTTGTACTTTGATAATTAAAATAACGCTATTTAAAATAATGCAATCTAGTAAAGGAATAAACAATAATAAATTTCAAGAGATAAAACAATTAGGGACTTTAATTTCATCAACTCTTCCTCCTACCAATCACTAACGCAATATTAACAATTCTTCTTCTTATTAAACTAGCAAGTTGGAAAAATGCATTTTATAATCGGATTAGGAATTATAAAACTCAACCTAAGTGCAAATTTTCTATATTTCTATGATAAATTCAACAATTAGGAGGCAATGAATACACAACCTGGATGCTACACAAATAATCTTGATACTTTCGTTCTATATTAAATTTGTGTTGATTCAATCAAAACTTGTTTAAATCTCACCTTTCAGAATTTTGATTCAAACTCAAAACAAATAATGAAAATAGATGGCCAATCATATTTCATGCAGTCAACACAGATTGAAACAAACTCAACAGATGAAGAAGAAGATTAACATTGCATTATCTCATAATATGAGTTCAAGTGAATCCATTAAAAATCCTAATAAAAGATTTAGATCAAGATCATTAGAAAATTATCAAAATCACTTAAGCTAGACATAAGAATGAAAGGAAATAGAAAAAGAACTCTTTTGAACGAATTGAGATGCTCTGCGCTGTGTTCTCCACTTCAAATTTCTGTCCCCCTTTTTGTCTGTCCTCTCTCCTTTCGAAATTAGGATTAAAGCCTAATTTTTTTTCTTCAGAAGCAATGCGGGCCGCAGCCCAGCACTTCAAGTGCCAAAGCCTGTGTCAATTTGGGCTTCGCGTGGACGACAGGCAGGTCGCGGCCCAAGCTTTTCAGTGCTGTGACTCTAGGTCAATTTCTGGGTAGACAAATCCTTCAACGTCGTGACTCTTCATCCCTACGTCGTGGCCCGTATAGACCCTTGAAAAAAAAACAAGCTTTCTGCCTTGGACCTGGCTGCGGCTCAGCACTGTAGTGCCGCGACCCTTAAGAACATTCCCAATTTTTACATTTATGAGTCCAAAATTCACCGAAGTCGTTAAATACTCAAAGATCCCTCCTAATATGGAAACAACACCAAAAAGCTAGATTTTTGTCATCTTTTTCACCAATTTGCTCCAAATTCTCTTTTCTTTTATTTGAAAGCTAATACTTGTAAACAAGCAAAAACAAAGCATAATATTGTACTAAACAACTAAAAAGAATAATAAAAAGTACCTTAAACATGACTTAAAAACAACACAAAACTAGACTCAACAAACTCCCCCAAACTTAACATTTACTCACCCTCGAGTAAAGAACTCTAAGCACTCTAAGAAAAACACAAACGAACTCAAATGAATCAAGTCAATAACGATTGATCTAACCTTAAAAATCAAGAATACCATGCAATATCATCCTTAGAACATTATAGCCAACATTTTACAATCCATAATTTCAAGTCAAATATTTCTCAAATTCACGTAGAAGCATCAATACATATGACAACCAAATCATGATTAATGAATAAACAAGTACTCGACTCAGTTTACACAAACCAAAGCCACACCAGCAGTCCATCGAGTCCATAATCCCATAGGCTTGCTAACTTACTCAACCAAATATATATATATATATTTCTCTTTTACTTCTTTTGTTTTTTTTCTTTTTTTTTTTCTTCAGAAGATGTATACTTCCCTTAAACTTATTTCTTTATTACTCACAGGAAGTAACATCTTTCCAAATGAGGTCTCCTTCAATGATGGACACCTCATAAACTTTGCACAAATTAGTAATAAATGTTCCATGCCCCAGACCACCAGTTGTATTGAGCTTACAAATATTCTAGATATTGTACCGGATCACCCTTTCCACATCCACTGTCATACCTTTCATAATGGCATACACAATCAACAACCTCTCGTGATCAATAGAGGAAAAATGAGTAATAGATAAGTGACGAGCACTTACAAAATAAGCCCAGGCACGAGCTGTGGGATTTAACTGCCACCGGAACATGTGTTTGGTTTCCCATGGGAATAAGTGAACCGAGCCCCATGCATGCTCAATGTTTCGGCCACCACCACATAATCAACTTCACTAAAATATGCCAACTGATGATACTCATCTTCAAGCGCCAAAAAAGTAGGTAGTTGAAGAAGAGTATTAAATGAACCAATGTTCGATGGTACATCTTTCCCACCGATGAAGACTTTTTACTCTTCGCCTTGACTAGTAAAATTGGCATAGAACTCATACAATTAGGAGTAATTTGCACTGTCCACTTGCAATGGCTCACAAAGCAGCTGCCAATTTCACCTCGCAATCTCAACTCTAATTGTCTCATATGTGGGGTCATTCATGTTTGAATCCACTTGATATTCCATTCTCCTTTCCAACACAACCGATTTCCCATTCAATCTTTTAAACAAATCTAAGGCTTCCTTAGTTTTAAACTTCGCTGTATTAAAGTCAACTTGTGGAGGAGCATTTTGGGAGGATGAGGCGTTGGACACCTTTTTGGAATGGGCAGCGCGCAGGGGATTTCTTTTAGGACCCATAGCACACTTCCACAATTTTCTTCAATCACCAAACCCCTTAAAATAAATTTGGGCAGCACTTCTCCTGGTTTTTTCTTGGTTTCCCACAACAAAATGTCACCGAGAGTACTCCAATTGTACACCAAATAATCAACAATCCCACAAAAATCAACAAAGTTGCTCCGGAATTCTCCACACAACAATTAATCTACAAATTTTAAATTTAGCATAAAACCTTCACAAATAATGATGACTTACTTGTGTGAGATACACTTGTGCTACACTTCTCCTCCCATTCCAACCAACAATTTCAGAACCCATGAGTTGAGTGTGGGAAATTTTTTGATTTTAGGGTTAGGCTATGGGAAAAATGGGGTGGAGGAGAAAGAAAGTGGAAATAATGATGGGTATAAGGCTGTGGGTGTTGATTGTATGTAGGAGAATGATTAATGAGTGTGGAGGAGGTTTTTATGGTGGTTGAGAATGGTGGTGAGGAGGAGAGGTGCGATTATGGTGAAGGAGGAGGAGGAGAGAAAATATGAAGAGAATGGGAAATTTTTTTTTGGAGTTTTAGGGATTTAATGAGCCTGCCCAAAGTAGCATCACGGCCTGCCTTTTCCAGCGCCGTGGCCCACCTCAATTTCTTGGGATTTTTCTGGGCTCGAGCGTCGCGACCCTCCAGGGCTGTGCCGTGGCCCATGTTGCTTCGAAAAAGAACCTCCAACTCTCTGGACTAGGTTAGTCGTGACCTTTTTTTTTAGTTTTCACGCTTTCCATGGTTGGAAATTTACAAAAAGAATTAAAAATTTTAAAATTACAATTATGAAATTCAAACTTAAAAATTGTTCATAAATAAGGAAAAATTAAAGGGTATGGGATGCCTCCCAAAGGCGATGTCGTTAACGTTATTTAGCTGGATGTTGAGGATAATCTACTTGGCTTAATTGATAAGGCCACCCAAGTATGGCTTCAACCGTTGACCATTCACTTTGAACACCGAGCCATTCTTTCCTTGCACTTCAACTGAGCCATATGGAAACACCTTTACAGCAGTATATGGACCCGACCATCTAGACTTCAACTTGCCTGGAAAAAGTCTCAACCTTGAATTGAATAACAATACTTGTTGTTCGGATTCAAACTCTTTTCTGATTAAGTTCTCGCCATGCCATGCCTTAGTGCGCTCCTTGTAAATCTTGGCATTCTCATAGGCCTCATTTTGAAACTCATCAAGCTCGTTTAATTGCAATAGCCTATTCTGTCCCGCTGCACTCTCATCAAAATTCAACTTCCTCATTGCCCAATATGCCCGGTGCTCTAGTTCAACTTGTAAGTGACACGCTTTCCTAAAAATCAACTTATAAGGAGACATCCCAATTAGTGTTTTGAATGCCATCCTATAGGCCCAAAGCGCATCATCAAGATTCTTAAACCAATTTGTCCTGGAGCTTTCCATTGTCTTCTCAAGGGTACTTTTCACCTCCCTGTTTGATATTTCAGCTTAACCATTAGATAGAGGGTGATATGGTAAAGCAGTGCGGTGGTATACTCCATACCGAGCAAGTAGAGCATTAAGTTGCTTGTTGCAGAAATGACTCCCTTCATCGCTAATGAGAGCTCAGGGAGTACCAAACCTTTTGAAAATGTGCTTGTGAAGAAAGTTCATGACTGTTTTACCATCATTTTCCTTTGTTGATAGAAAGTCTACTGCTAACAGAATGAATTGGTTGTGGAAAGACGATGGAAAAGGGCCCATGAAGTCTATACCCCAAACATCAAAAAGCTCAACCTCTAGGATCACATTAAGTGGCTTTTCATTCCACCTTGATATGTTCCCAGTACGTTGACAATGATCACATGCCTTCACAAAAGAATTAACATCCTTAAACAAATTTGACCAATAGAATCCACTTTGCAATACCTTTGCCGATGTTCTTGATGCCACAAAATGCCCACCACATTGTAAAGTGTGATAATGAGTGAGAATTGAGTGCATTTTATCCTTGGGAACACAACGACAGATGACTTGATCAACACAATGCCTATAAAGAATAGGCTCCTCCCAATAATAATGCTTCACATCAGAGTAGAATTTCTTTAGTTGTTGCGTTGACATCTTAAGCGACACAACTTTTGCTACCAGGAAATTAACATAGTCAGCATACCAAGGCACTATCAAGCTATCACTTACCCCAAACAATTGCTCATCGGGAAAGTGATCATTATTTGTACATCCTTGGAATTTTGACTCTCTTCCACTGTAACGCCCTAAACTACATGGACCGTTACAATGTGCCTTTTAAGCAATGCTAAACTCGCTAATCGAGTCATTTGGCCATAATCGTGTGTCTAAGTATGATTAGCAGTTTAGGGATTAAAATTTTTGGTTAAGATATAACGTTTCATTAGAACGTGTACTGTACACATTGGGATCCCAAAAATATAATTTAAAAGTTCATTACAAGAAAATATTTACAACCAGCCGATCTAAGCGGCAAAACAGGGTTTAACCCTAGTTCCCCTTTCAACCCTCTGCTGTGGTGGTCGAGCAACTGCATATGTACACATCGTCACCTAAGCTCTCCAACTCAAGGATGGTCCAACTTTCTTTTGCCTTTACCAGTACCACATAGCACCCGTGAGCCGAAGCCCAACAAGAAAACTCAATATGCTCATGAACAGTCATATCATGACATTATATCACAAAGTGCATGCCTAGCAATAACAACCTTAATCACGCATCCAAATAAGTTGACATAATGAACGAGTGACTGATCAACAAGTCACTAACAAGAGGTCTGTACCTTTAAACAAGTGACTAATCATCAAGTCACTTTCAGGGGTTATGCACCTTTAAACAAGTGACTAGTCATCAAGTCACAATCAGGGGGTCTGTACCTTTAACAAATAAGTGATCATTTCACTAGCTTAACACAAGGTAGGTATTTGATGAAATATTCATCAACATAAACCTACTGAGTGACCACAGAGTCACTAACGTGGGATTCTACTCCCTTAGCCATGTGACAAAACAGTCACCTAGGCCTTTGGCCCTGGCTCTGAGTAACTAACCTTTGGCTAGTCAAGCACTTATAATTTTCATCGAACTTAGGATCGACCAAGTGTTAATACCCCATATTAGTCATTCAATGCCGATGTCAATTAGATCTAATCTCTTATCGGCTCTGCGTTCATAACGCTTATGCCGTTTATGACTCTTAGGTCAGTAAAACGCGACCAATGCCGATTCTGACTAGTTAGTCAGTGCCACGCACAAGTAAGCAGTGCTACAAGGCATATATCATATGTCCAATATCCGAATATAGGGCAATCATCATGCTTACTTAACAATTGCTAGCATAATTAAGATCATGCAAAAACATAGAGACTCAAGCTCTGATCAATCTCATATTTAACATTCATGACATGCTCTAACCACATGTTTCTCGTGCATCACATTTAAACATCCAACATGCATCAAGAATAACCATGCATGTCACATATGGGGTGTCATTTTCTTACCTTTGGTCCAAGCACAGGTTACCAATAAATGAGCCACAAGCACGATCCTGATTCCAAGCCCCTAGTGATAGCCTAGTCACAACCATCATATAAAACCTCATCAAAATGAGTAAATTAATACTTCCAAACCCAACCCAAGCCTCCGAGACGTCAAATCCCACTCAACTAGGTAGTAGGATCGATCCCAGGCCCTCGGAGTTAAGTTCCCATGACAAAAACTCATTTTTGGGAAACTTTTGCCTTAAGGGCCGCGACCCTCCATGAACCATGCCGCGACCTGCCCCCCCTGGCAGAGCCTCCTCCTCCTTCTTCAAGCTTGGGCCACAGCACCCTAGAACAGGGTCGCGGCCCAACCGCGAACCACCCCAAAAACCTCATTTCTACCATTTTAAAACCTTCCAAAAACCTATCCAAACATCTCCAAACTCAAAAATCAAAGTTCCCAAACATCCCCATGATCCAAAATCATTAAAACCCAAGTCTCAATTCAATCAAAAACTCATCAAAACACGAAGCCCAATTCAAGCTTAAAAACCTTAAAAACTTAGAACTTAAAACTTGAATTACCTATAATTGAGTAGTTTCCCAACTCAATCCTCCATCTAATAAGCTTCTAATCTTCCCTAGGATCGTTATGCCTTGATTCTCACTTGAATCCGAGTCCTAGAACTCATGTTTCCTTCAAAAATGCGATCGGGAGACGAAAAATGGAACTTTGAGGGAGAGAGAACTTACTGAACGTTCTTTTTATTTCTTAAAAGGTTACTTCAAGCTTAAGTATCCTCAAACAAATCCTAATGCTTGGGGTCCCGAAAACTCTGTTAGGAAAACTTATACAGGATCTTTATGTATTTTCATGTATATATAATATTAATGAGCTTTAGGCCTGTGAAATTTCCCATTTGATTATAAGCCCATTGGACTTAAAATCAAGGCCTGCATTATTTTCTATTGATTTAATTAATTAAATAATTATTTAAATCCTTTATCAAATTAATTAGTTATAATTTGAACTTTGATTTAAACTTATTTATTAATTTAGATACCAATTTATCTTAATTAATAAATCTGCCATAATTTATCTTTTCTTCTCAAAATTACATAACTCTGTGAAACTATCCAAAATTGACCTGGTCAACTTTGATGATTAAATAAATTAATTGAGACTATCTAGATGATTTTATCCAAGGTACAATGGGGACCATGGGCCTATGAAATCAAGCTCCAATAAGTTATCATAAATCTAACAAATAAATTTACTAACTTATTAATTCCTCGTGACTCCACTATAGACTCGGAATTGCACTCTTGAATTCATAGAACGCTCTATAACAAATATAGATACGCTATTAATCATCCATTGTTACAACCATAATTGTCACTCAATCCTCTATAGACGGTCTACAATGAGATAGGACTAAAATACCGTTTTACCCCTTATTGTATTTTATCCTTAAAACACTTAGTTCCTTGTAAATGATATTTCAATAAACTAATTTAATTACTGAAATGAGATCTCTATCATTTAACACCTTGAACCAAACTAAAAGGAAACCATCATTTCACTTCTTCATCAGAAGCTATAGAAGTTCATATCTATGATTAACACTCCCACTCAATTATACTACCGAGTTCCCAAGATGTAAGTATGGGCTAGTCCGTAGGGTAAGCTGGTAACGAACAAGTCAAAGAACTCAAATAATAAAATCAGTTAGAATACTAACCACTCAGAATTGAGATTGAATTGACCTATGGTCAACTATATGATATGACTAGAATAGATAATAACGGTATGTTTACTTATCTTATCAACTGTCAATATCGGTCCTGTCCGATGTAACAAATACATCCGATCTTATCTACTTTGCTAATGTTCTGGAAAGAACATAACACTGTAATGTGTAAGTAGATCATATCGTAGATTGGCAAGTCAGTGTAAATCCGGTGCACTGACTAATCTTAGGACTAACTTATTTTGAACATATAATCATTTATATTCCATTGTGATTACGTCACTATAAATAAGATTAGCTATATGCTCGGGATTTTATAGAAGTTTATATTAAACAAATAATCATGAAAATAAAACATGTGAGCAAAGTGATTAACCAAGTCAAAAATTGACTTCTATTCTTTTATTCATAATAAAATGAGATTACAAAGAATTTGATCTTTAATTAGGGCATAAAACCCCAACAAACTCCCATTTGCGCTAATTGAAAATAATGCCTTAATTCTACTAATCCCATTTCCTTGATATGCTTATCAAATGTAGCTTCGGTAGTGTCTTTGTAAACGGATCCGCAAGATTGTCTTCAGTTGCAATCTTCATAACCTTCACATCTCCCCTGGCCACATATTCTCGAATAATGTGATACTTCCTTTCTATATGCTTACTACTCTTCTGACTTCGATGTTCTTTGGAGTAAGATATCGCTCCTGTATTGTTACAAAACAACACAAGAGGTTTATCCATTTCTGGAATAACACCAAGATCTGAATAGAACTTCTTTAGCCAGACTATTTCCTTAGCTGCTTCTAACGCGGCTATGTACTCTGCCTCCATGGTGGAATATGAGAATGCAGACTGTTTTACGCTTCTCCAAATCACAGCTCAACCCCCAAGAGTAAACACCATTCCAGAAGTAGACTTCCTGTCATCGACATCAGTCTGAAAATCTGAATCGGTGTATCCTACAGGGTTCAGAACACCACCCTTGTAGACTAACATATAATCACTAGTCCGTCTCAAATACTTAAGGATATGCTTAACTGCTATCCAATGTTCCGGTCTTGGGTTTGACTGGTACCTGCTCACTACTCCCACTGCATAGCAGATGTCTAGTCTAGTACACAACATGGCATACATCAGACTTCCAACTGCAGAAGCGTAAGGAACTTTTCTCATTGCATCTTCCTCTTCAGGAGTCTGGGGAGACTCCTTCTTTGAAAGATGAATTCCATGGTGGGACAGTAGACGCCTTTTCTTGGAATTTTTCATTGAGAAACGTTCAAGCACTTTATCTATGTAAGCTGGTTGAGATAGAGCTAAGAGTCTGTTCTTTCTATCCCTGATGATCTGGATACCTAGAACATAACTCGCTTCACCCAAATCCTTCATCTGGAATTGAGTGCCCATCCAATTCTTAACATCTGATAATTCCTTAGCATTGTTTCCAATGAGTAAGATATCATCTAAATAAAGAACCAGGAATACCACTATTTGATTTGCCTTCAGTTGGTAAACACAGGGCTCATCAATATTTTGTTCAAAGCCATAGGTTTTGATTATTTCATCAAACCTATGATTCTAGGAATGAGAAGCTTGCTTAAGTCTATAGATGGACCTATTCAACTTGCAAACTTTTCCTTCTTGTCCATATACTTTAAGTCCTTCTGGTTGATCCATATAAATGACTTCGTCAAGCTTTCCATTAAGAAAAGCTGTCTTGACGTCCATTTTCCAGATCTCATAGTCGAGAGCGAGTGCTATGAATAGGAGGATGTGAATGGATTTGAGCATGGCTACCGGACTAAAAGTTTCCTCATAGTCCATGCCTTCTCGTTGGGTATAACCCTCCGCCACTAATCAAGCTTTATAAGTCTCGATATTTCCATCAAAACCTCATTTTTTTCTTATAGATCCACTTGCACCCAATGGCCCTAAAGTCACTTGGTGCTTCCACAAGATCCTAGACGGAATTTGAGTACATGGACCCATTTCCTGTTTCATGGCTTCGAGCCACAGTTCCTTTTCAAGGCTAGCCATTGTCTATTTGAAAGACAATGGCTCACCATCACTATTGTTACCAACAACCATATTTGTTTCACCATCCAAACCATAGCGAACTGGGTTCCTAGATACCCTCCCACTACGACGAGGCTCTGTGACAGTGTGCTCAGGAACAATGGTACTTTCTTCATTTGAATCGACTTGCGTCGGTTGGACGTGAAGAGTGAGAATTTCATCATCAACTCGCATTGATGACGATGGAACATTGGTTGGAGTCAATTCTTTAAACATCTCCTCTAAAACTTCTTTTCTGCGAGGTTTAAAGTTCTGGACATAGTCATTTTCTAGAAAAGTAGCATTTGTAGAAGTAAACACTTTCTTTTCTGAATGACTATAGAAAATTCCACCCCGAGTACCTTTAGGATAACCAACAAACATGCAAACTTCAGTTCGCGGTTCTAGATTTCCCTCATTTTTCCTCAGGACGTGGGCGGGACACCCCTAGATTCTATAATGGAATAAACTAGGTTCACGACCATTCCAGCGTTCTAAAGGTGTTTTGGGGATTTATTTAGATGGCACAACATTGAGAATATTGTTCGCGGTTTCAATTGCATGTCCCCAGAATGAAGTTGGTAGAGTTGAGTAACTAAGCATGCATCTAACCATTTCCAATAAAGGTCTTTTCCAGCGTTCCGCTACACCATTTTGTTTTGGAGTACTTGGGGCAATAAGTTCTTTTCAGTTAAATGATCTTGCAACTACATATCCAAATATTTTCCACGCCTATCAGATCGCAAGTTCTTTAATGTTTTACCTAATTGGTTTTGAGCCATTGCTAGGAATTCCTAAAACTTTGAATATGTTTCTGATTTCCTATGCATTAGGTAAAGACATGAGTATCTAGAGTAATCATCAATGAAAGTGACAAAATACTCAAAACAACCACTGGCTTGTACATTCAAAGGTCCACAAACATCTGAATGCACAAGATCAAGTGGTTCTTTGGCCCTATCACCCTTTGCAGAGAATGGACGCTTGGTCAGTTTGCCTTCCAGACAAGATTCACAGATAGGTAATTTATTTAAGGTGAGTTCCCTCAAAGGTCCGTCCTTTGTAAGTCTTTGAATCCTATCATAGCCAATGTGACCTAGTCTCAAGTGCCATAAATACGTCATATTATCGTTATTGGTCTTTTGACATTTATTGGTCCTATGTTTAGATACTTTGAATAAATCATTATTAAGAGCGAGGGGTTCGTTAGGTCGCAGAATATAAAGCCCGTTTTCCAAACAAGCAATACACAATTGTGATCCATTGAAAGAAATAGATATATTAGAACTTGTGAAAGTCATAACAAATCGTTCTAATTGCAACATGGAAACTGAAATTAAATTTCTACTAAAATCCGGAATAAAAATACATCATTTAAAATAAAAAAATTATTTCCGAACTTCAGACGAGCTCTTGCTCTAGCGTGGACTGCAATGAACGCTCCGTTCCCAACTCTAAGCTTTAAGCCGCTTTCGTTCACTTCTTCCCACGATTCAAGAAGCTGTAAAGAGTTACAAACATGGTTGGTAGATCCATAATCAATAATCCAAACAGATTTATCATTCTCTAAAACACATGTTTCGAAGATAAATGAACTATAATCATTACCTTTGTTTTTAGCTGCTAGAAACTTGGGGCAATAATGTTTCCAATGCCCCTTCTCTTTCCAGTTAAAACACTTACCTTTACCTTTCTTGTTTTTATTCTTCTTCCCCTTAGGCGTCTATGCACTTGGTTGTGCACTCGTCTTTGCAGCCTTGGGGTTTTTTATTTGTCCACCTTTCCTCTTGTTTCCAGCTTTCTAAGACGAAGCTGGATGAGCTTGAACCTTAGCTAGATCAGTAGCAACATCAATAGTATTATTTTCACTTCCTTTACTAGGTCCACCCATGACAGGTTCAATAATCTGAAGTTTGTTCATGAGCCGTGTTAGACCATAGTTGAGTTGAGCACGAATGTTCAGACACGGTGCCTTTCGAGAATTTACGGTGCCATCATGAATGTGCAGAGACTGTGCTATCCAAGCATTTACGGTACCATCACGAGCATTGACGGTGCCATCACTAACGTGTGGACACAGTGCTCGTTCTTGGGATTCCTCAATCATGACGAATTCAGAGTTGTCACCAATCAACTCTATGTTGATATTCTGCTTCCAATTAAGGATGTTTTCTCCGGTGAGTTTCTCCATCAAAAGTTGAGAATGGATGGGAGTATACACAGACACTACTTAGCTTAAAAGTACAAATTATCAATAAAATAGAAATCAATCACATTTGCTCAATAAAACTTCTATTCACACATATTTCAAGAAATAGCACAACATATACCAAAAATATGTAAGATATGAGAAAAAAATACCAAAAACAATAATATCTCTATTTCTTTAGGTTTTTAACTAATTTATGATATCCTTGTCCCGGTTGGCGAGAATGAAAAATATCACTAGTTAAATATAGTTGTAAACTCATTTAATAATTGACACCACTATTAACAACCTACTATTCGATCAAAATAAGAAAACAAAATCTCTTATTTTATGAGCTAGAACCACGGTTTCAATAATCATAGATTTAGTCGTAGTAGTCACCGTAGGGGTGAGTCTAGTAGAATTTGACCTATAATTATCTATCTTTCGAAATCTAACATTGTCAAAATAACTAATGAACACCTTCCGTAGGGGGACGAATCAAAGAGCCTCGAGGCCCCATTAAGCTATTGACTATGTTAAACCAATGGTGGAGATCGAATAAAATTCTTAAAATAAGCTCATTATAAAATTAAAAATAGTATTTTTATTATTTATTTTTAGAAAATTAATGACTATGGTTTTCCCAAAAAAAATTAAACTGATTAAAATTTTTAAAACCGAAGTCCTATAGTTTCCTATTAATTCTAAAGTGTAACATTGAAACAAATTCAATTAATTTAGAATTAATTTTTTGCTAATCAATATTTAGGTTTAACTAATATAATGAACATATACAATTAAGTCAAACTCAGGTAAATGGGCCTTAACAATTGGGCTGGTATGAAGGAGGGCTAGGTCCAATATGTCGTTACCACTAAAAAGGCCCCCTATCTTTCATACAAGGTCCAAAAGACAGGAATTTAAACATTTGTTTTATTAATTGTTATTAATTGATTAGGCCCACTATAGTCATGCAAAGCAAATGAGCCTTCACAAGTGGAATCACCCACAAGAGAGGAATTTAAACTTTACATTTTCTAATGGGCCCAAATAAAACCTATCATTTTATGAATATTTTATTTGGCAAAATACCATATATCTAACAAACGTATGAGCCACTATATGTATCTAAGCCCAATTGCAAAACTACCACATATAGTGCAAACAGACATGTTATAATTGGATGGACCTAATCATGTTACTATATGAGCAATTCTATGAATTTATGAAAAAGTACTACAATTTATTTCATTTGCAAAAATACCACAATTAGTTATATAGAATTTATCAAAAAATTCAAATTAATTAAATTTTTACAAAAAATAAGTCAATTTAAATAAAATTTATCAATAATCAACAATAGTTAATTTAAAATTCATTTATCAACAATCAACTTGGTTTTAGGTTAATTTGAAAAACAATATGAATTTAATTTAAATAGGATTTATCAACAATTAACCAACATTAATTTAAATCCCATTTATTAAAAAAATATTTTATTAATTGGTTGAAAAAAATTGATATTTTTCAAAATTTAACCAATTTTAAATTTTAAAATCAATATCTTAACTATTTTCCAAAATATTTTGTGTTGTTATAACTATTAGCTAATATTTTAACTATTAAAAAATAAAATAAAATATAAATAGTTATTGTAAAGAACGCCCTAGACTAGTACTTAATAAAACGTTCACATATTCATTGGTTCATAAAAGAAAATCCACTTATTATAAAAGTCTCAGTGGGGACTTTCTTAAAACAATGCAAGTTGATCCCAATAGTTTTAATAGAAAATATGAGTTTTTATGCAAAGTTCAAAAGAAAATCAATCCAAAAATTAAGTCCCATTGGTAATTTAGAAAGTCTCTTAAAACATAACATAATTAAAATGACGTCTTAAAGTGATTGTTTTTCCGTCCATAGGATGCCCCACGCCATACACACCAGGACGATAGAACTTCCCACATCACCACGCGTGCCACAGAGAAACCTATTTGCTACCTGGAAGGGGAAAGTAATGGGGTTAGCTAAAAGCCCAGTAAGGAAGTACAAACAGTAAGCAAGATACAACAAATTCACACGCTATCGTTCATCTTTATACATCATAGCGTCGTCGTAACAAACATCATATCATCATCATAACGTAGCATCATAACATAAACATCATAGCACATTCATACAAAATTCCTTGTGAACATGGCCCGCTAACTTGTCCATGCCACCCTGTTGAGGTAAACAAGAGTCTCTGGTCCTTATATAACTTCGGCGCGTCCGCCCATGGAGTTACGTCTTCATATCCTTAGTAACTCGGGTTACGTCTTCTTTATCCTTAGCAACCCATTTTGATGTGTCGCGTTCATCACGCTAACATCCATTCATAACAATAACATATTCATACAAGCCAACATATCATCATATTATGGCATTCATAATTCATAACATTTCATTCACACAACAGTCTTACCATTCATATCATAAACAAACATAAATTCTATCTAACTTCTTTACCTCAGGTCCGAGCTAAGTAAATTCACAACCTCTCAACGAGCCTATACCATAATCAAAACGACATTTCTTAGCTTCATAAAATTACTATTTTGCCATTTCATACAACTCATGTGTGCATGGGCCATGCACACATAATAAGAATTACACACAACATGCAAAATATACTTAATTACACATAAGGCCATAAAAAGAATAATGCTCATTTTACCTACTTTGCATGCATGATCTTTCTATAAAAACCATATGGTTGAATAATGGACATAATTTTGGACGTAAAAGTGAATTTGCATGTAACATGCATACGTGGTAACATTGCGTAATTATGGCGTTTAAAAACGATAATTCTACACGTCCTACTTCTATCGTTTTAAAATTAATAAACTTGTAACATGCTTTGCTTACCATTATTTATTTTCTTAAAATTTCTAGGTTGATTAAATCTCTCAAAACATTATTTTTATTTTATAAAATAATTTTATTTAGCTAAAAAAAAATATATGATAAATCTATTTATTATTTTCAAATTACAAAGAAATAACAAAAGCTTGGAATTTATTTAAAATACCTATGATTACCATGTTTCCTTAGAAAAATTAATTTTAATATTGGCTAATTGTGTTACATAAAAGATATGAGAAAAATATATTTTAAGTGTGGAAAAATATATTTTATTTGAATTATTTTAAGACTTAGTTTTTATGTAACATAAATTCATAAGTGACAATTAATTAATCATTTTAAACCTTTTAAACTAAACTTTCAGCTACCATTTATTTTTTTTAAAATCACAAATAAATTGAATTCAATATTTCCCTTAATCAAAATAAAGAAAAATCATAACTATTAAAATATACACTCATACCATATAAAAAATATCATTTTTAATATTACCACAATTTAGGGTATAAATTTTATTTCAAATACTAATCAAATTCATTTTATTGAAACACACTTCACATTTTTTACAAAAATTCCAGCAATCATATTTATTATTAAAAATCACCATATTGAATAAAAACCTCATATTTTTCTAAAAATATAATAAAAATTCTGTAGGTATTTATTTGAGTAAAATATCATTTTATTGTGACTTAAAATACCCTTTTTAATTTCATAAAATCAACATAGCATTAAGGACATTACTTATGCATGCAAATCATTTTTTTTCACCAAACTTGTACCCACTTATTTACAAAAATCAGCAAGCATAATTACTCATGAAATTAATCTTTTATCTCATGGCATTCAAATATTTCACATAAAATCATACATGTCCAAAATCCTATCATGCTCTTATTATACAAATAATTCTAAGAATATCACTAACACATATTCATATGCAACCTTATAAAACCTTTTTCTATTTCAATGAATTAATACATGAATCCAACAAAACAATAACAACAACATACATTAATACATAAACACCATTATTCATATATGCCTTTATATTAAACCTAACATATTTCTATCATTATTTTCATGCATCTTATAATTTATTCTTTCACAATATCATATGCATCCTATAAAAATTTCATGGGTCCAAATATCAAGATTTCCAATTATCATTTTATCCAAATTACATAGGTCCTAAAACATGGATCTAATATATTGAAAATCACAAAACATAAATCAAATTATAAAGATGATCCTTAGGTATACCTAGGCCGAAATCCCCATATTTGCAATAAAAAATTACCACTAATCATTTTACATAGAAAATCAACATCAAAACCCTTTTATACATTAAACCATAATACCCTTCATGCAAATCAAACAACTCACTATCAACAAGATATCAAGAACACAAAATACCTATTTTCCTACCCAAAACACAAATCCCCTTTAACCATAATCCCTCTAATATTTTACTCATCAAAACCAATAATCACAAAATTTAGGGAGGGATTTCAATACCTCTCTTGATAGAAATAAAGAATCCAATCTAGATGCACCTCCTTGCTCAAACCCTAGGGGTTGTATATTTTGAATAATCAAGATGGAGAAGAAGATGAACAAAAGTTAGAGACAACCCAATCACAATACTAGATTAATCATAAGGAAAAACAACCAAAAACATTACCCTAGCTTGAACCCTTCTTCTTCTTCTTCTTCTTCTTCTTCTTCTTCTTCTTCTTCTTCTCCTTCTCTCTAGAAATGGCAGCCCACTTCTCTCTAGCACGCCACTCCCTCTCTCTCTATCCTCTCTCTAAGCCACGGCCAAATGGATCTTTTTTTTCTTCATGTCCCCTTTTAACTCCTATTTTCCCCATAAAGCCATCACCAAATTTGATGGTAATTTCCCTAATTCACTCATCCAATTAAGCCTAAAATCCTTTATAATAAAGATTGATTTATTTGAATTAAAATGGTCAAATTTTCCCTTACCCAATATGTGCTAAAATTCTCCAAAATCATCTCTTAATTGATTGAAAAATATAAAGGAAATAAACCATTTCTTTTTCCTACCCAAACCGTCCATCACTTCCCATTTCCCCTTTTTATTTTATTTTATTTAATTTAAATTACTCAATTATATCAAATAAATGGAAATTATAAAATGTGTAGAAAATCCACACATGTGCATCTTATTACCATGTACTTGCACACACTAAATCACTAGGGTGCATCACTATCTACCATGCACCTTAGTGCATTCAACCAAATCTCACATAATCACATTTTTTTAAAAAATAAAATAAATACATATTATTTAACAAGTAATTTCATAAAAATATTACACAAACAATTCTAACAATTAAATAAAATAAAAAACAATCAAGTAAAACAAACAACAACTAAATAAAATAAACAACATTTAAATAAAACAATTCATCACACTTAACACTTAAATAAAATAAATCACAAAATTTTAATAATCTAAAATTTTTTTTTGGTGCACTACATTTATAACAATCCTAAAAATATCTAACAAACAAAATTCAAATTTCAAATAATTTAAATATTAAAAAATATAGAATAAAAAGATATTTATATTTTCAAATAAAGATTTAATAAAAATATCAAGAATTTAAAAGAAAATATCTTAAATATCGGATATCTTAATTCTAATATTTTAATATATTAAAATATTTAAAATTAAGTTGTTAGTCTATTTTTAAATTTGAATTTGAATCTTTGTAGAAAATATCTAATTATTTAAATCTCAACTAACAAAAATATCTTATTTTTAAAATACAATTTTAAATACAAAACAAATATGATATTTTTGGCTTTGATTATAAATAATAAAGATCCACAATTTTAATTTTCTTTAATTAAAAAAAAAGAATTTTTTGGATGAATAGTACCCGTGGGTTTTGTTCACCGTGGCTGGTGCGTGCGGGCGGCACGCGGGCGTACAAGCATGCATGGGGAGCCAGGCCAAATTTTTCCCAAAAAAATTTTTTTTTTAGCAATTTTTTAAACCAAAACCATTTTCCAATTAATTTTTAACATGTTTTACAAAAAATAAAGCATATATAAAAATTAATAGCATTAAAACTCAACAAAATAATGTAAAAATGGCTAATAATCACATAAAATCAATATGCTTCATAAAAACATGAAAATCCATCCAATTATTCAAACATATCAAATAATCCAAATTTAAACATGTTCATGCATAAAAATAAAGATTACCAAAGGCTCTGAGGCCAGTTGTTGGGAAAACTTATACATGATCTTTATTTATTTTCATGTATATCTAATATTAAACAAATTAATATGAAATAGCCTAGAACATGTTTCTAAAATTGAATTCAAAGAGAAACAATGATTAGAATACTTACAGTATACGTAACAAAATTAAAGAGTCATTCCTTCAGTTTCTCTAACTCTTGTATCCTCTCTGTTGCAAAGTATTATCAAGAAATTGAACCGATCTTCTATTTTCTTCACAGTCTTCCAATGTAACCTTATAATCACCTAGACTAGTGTGGGCAATTCTCAACACATGAGATAGATATCTCCTTATTAGGAAAATTGGGGCATTACAACTATCCCCTCCTTACAGAAATTTCGTCCTCGAAATTTATCTGAACTACTCGGAATATCAATTCCGCACAACTGATCCTAGTGTCCCAGGTCATTCCCTCGACCTCACTGTTTCTGCAACATACCTTAACCCAAGGTATACTTTGTTCCTTAGAACCTTATTCTTTCTGTCTCATATCTGGATTGGCTACTCCTTACAGGATTCCCCAGATTTTCACAACTCAACTCATGAGTTTCCTTTAACCCATGTCCTCAGCATGGAAATTCATAATACACTGTATACTGCAGACAGTGCCAAAGATAAGATCGATCCAAAGTTAACCTGATCAGTCCTATCCAGGACTCAAACTGGAAAAATAAACTAGGGCTCAACTTGCCCTTATCTCCTCACCCTTTCCGTGGTGATACTTGAAGGAAGATATAATCTTCTACTTAGAATTCCATGTTGCTACTTTTCTATTCAGTAAAACTTTTCCATTTATAAAAAGAGAAGTGAGCATCCAAGCTCTAACCTTTAATAACCTCAATGGTCCCCTGAACTACCTCAGGATCCAGATATAACATCTCACCCATCTCATTCCAATGAAATGGTGCTAAGCATTCTCAAACATACCTCATCTCATAAGGTACCTTTCCAATACTGGATAACTCTCTTTCTCTATCTGATTTACCATCAATCTGAGAATAATGAATTGTACTGAATTCCATCTATATACTTATCGCCTTTCTTAATCTCTTAAAGACTTGGAGATAACAATAGAGTCTTCATCTGATAAGATAGACCTTGAATTTCATGAAGGCGCATTATCTATTTCACATAGAGATCTGAATATTGATCAGTTGTGTTACTTATCCTTACTGATAGGAATGAACTCACTTGGAATACTGGTCCATAATGACCCAGTGCCAACTCATACTGGCCCACTGTCCAGGGCAGCCCCACCGCGAAACCCATCACGATGCTTTCTTATTTCCACTATAAAGTACTCAAAGGTTAAAATGGTCGCACTGATTTTGATACTCTGATTTGATCTGCAAACAGGCTAAGAACTTTACCACATATACCATTAGGTCCCTCTCCATCTCAGGCCACCACTATAAAACTTTCAAACTCTGTTACATTTCCCATGATGCTTGAATGAAAGAGAATAAGTGAGTAGCATGAGATTCATCTAGAATCTCCCAATTAATCCCAGTGTCCATTGATTTCCACATTCGATCCTTATATCGCAATAAATTCATACCTGACACTGCAAAAGCCTTAGCTAATCCAGCTAAGACTTTCTCCTCAATCTTCCCATCTGTGGATCAATTATTCGTTTTCCTTTTTAATCCTCTTTGAGATAGTAATCTCAAGCATTAAACTTGCCACCTGTCCTACCAGAAATTCTACTCTAGTTTTGGTAAGATTCTTTAACCAACATGTTGCATAGGTAATCACTTTTCTCTGTCACTGAGGAGTCGTAACAACCTACTAACTGGTTCTGATCTGCAAGAAAACTCAAAACTATTTCCCAAGGTACATATAATATCATGCCTATCTAAGGACACTCTTGCCTACCAAGACGTTACTTGACCTTGGCAAATCTCCACAAGAGATACATAACAATACCGTCGTCCAAGACGATCACAACTCCCATTCAAATAATCCTTTGAATGCTCTGTCCATCTAATTCATCCAAACAACTAAACCTTAATTCAAACTCTCAAATTATAACTCAGCACTCCGAATGCCCATATATGATATAAAACGTTCTTCTACATAGCATTCTCTCTGATCTCTAGCTGGTAATAACCAGATCGAAGATCCACCTTGGAGAACGCCATATTACTCAGAAACTGAACCTTAAGTTCTTACAACTTTGCTTAAGTCGTTCTTACAGTGCCCTAGACCTGATTCCATCCTTGGCACTAATCCAATCACCATTTTATCTCTTCATATAAAAAAAACCATGGCAAGTCCCCTGGAAACACATCCAGAAACTCACAGACTAGTCCAGTCTTTCTTGATCCCACTGGCACAATCTAAGTGGTATCCACCACATTAGCTAAGGGTTCTATGCATCTCCCTGCAATAAAACTCTAGCTCTCAATATAGATGTCATAAGCATACAAAATCCATACACCGTGCCAACTGTCTCAAGGCTTCCCACTCTCAAGCCCGAGAGTTACTATCCTTTTCTTACAATTTAGCATTGCCCCACACTTGGTTAACCAATCCAAATCTAGGATCATCTCAAAATCAATCATAACCAACCTTATCATATCAACTGATGAGTCATTTCCACAATAATTCATCTCATCTCTTAAATCACCAGTACATTAGTACTTTCCTATCATAACATAACCATGCATACAAAATCAAAATTCAAAAGCTGACCTGCCACCCCTGAGGAACTAGTCTCAGTCTCAAATCCTAACTGCATCGGAATGAACACTCATGCTGGAGTTGAGCTGTCCATCCCCTTCTGTTCATCCTTCCTTAGCCTTGGGCAATCCTTCTTACGATGTCCAAACATTCTACATGAGAAACATGCCCTTGCTCGACATTCTCCTAGATGATGCCTCTTGCACCGAGCCCATTCTGGGTAAGTCTTCCAGCTTTCCTTCTTGCTTGCCCCAATAAGTGGAGGTACCACTATCTGAGCTTCGTGCTCTCTGGCACTCTTTTTCTCATTTCTTATGCTCTCAACAGCAAGAGCCTTCCCTACCACCTGAGCATAGGTAGATATTTCATGCACTGGGGCAACTCTAATGCCCTGAGCTATTCCAGAATTCAATCCTTGGACAAACCTTTCCTTGCGAGCTACATCTGTGGGTACCATGTCAAAAGTGAACTTGGCCAGCCCATCAAATTTGTTAGCATACTCGGTTACCTGTTGCATTTCCTTGAACGAGATTCAGAAACTCATTCCCCTTAGCAGTCTTGGCTGCATCACAGTAATACCTTTCATTGAGCAGCTGCCCAAATTCTTTCCAGTCCATCACAACTGTGTCTCGTGTCTGGGATACTACTTCCCACCACGTCCATGCATCATCCCGCAATACATATGTTGCACAGATCACTCTATCATGACCCACCAGCCCCATACTGTCAAGAATGGAACTGATCATGCCCATCCATTGCTCAGCTCCAAATGGATATAGGCTTCCCTCGAAGACTGGAGGGTAATATTCTTGGAATCTTCCACGGAGAAATTCGCATCTGCTCTCAACCCTAGGTTGAGCCAAAACTGGTGCCACTCCTGGCAAAACAAAGGAAGAAGTGTTTCCCGACAGGTTCAGTTGTTGCTTCAGACACCTAATCTCTTCCTCATGCCTATGCAATCTTGATTGGAAATTTGTGAACATCTGCTGGAAAATTCATAGGAGCAGATGAAGAACTAAAACCCTGGCTGTAACCACCACCAGGCCTCATTATCTGCCTTGGATATAAACTTGCTGATTGAATCTGCAGTCAATAACTTGACCCATTAATCATGATGACCATGTCAGGAGTTTTTCCCACAGCATCAATCATACCACACCACATTCACAAACCACTGCAGTGCTAAAAACATTGCCATGGCATTCATACATCAATCATAATCCCTGCTCTTCGAACATTCATACCATGCCTCCAACTCCAGCATGCAAATATCACAATTATATATGTTCATAGAGCAGGTAATCATATGATCACACTCATATATATATTCACAGAGCATATAATCATACAGTCAAGAGTCAGGCTCTATCAGAATCTCATGCTCCCTAATACAATATGAAGGTAAAGCATTACATTCTATTTAAGCAGTTAAGCACATAACCACAGAAATATTTACAATTCCTTGAGTGAAGCTATCTTCAGTGATGAGTGTACATGCCTAGCTTGTCTTCCAGAACCATAAACCTTGGATCGCTTTGATACCAAGTTGTAACGCCCTAAACTCCAGGGACCATTACGGTGTGCCTTTTAAACAGTGCTAAACTCGCTAATCGAGTCATTTGGCCATAATCGTTTGACTAAGTATGATTAGCGATTTTGGGATTAATTTTTTTTTAAGATATAACGTTTCATTAGAACGTTTACTGTATACATTGGTATCCCAAAAATATAATTTAAAGGTTCATTACAAGAAAATATTTACAACCAGCCGATCTAAGCGGCAAAACAGGGTTTAACACTAGTTCCCCTTTCAACCCTTGGCCGTGGCAGTTAAGCAGCTACATATGTACACATCGTGACCTGAGCTCTCCAACTCAAGGATGGTCCAGCTTTCTTTTGCCTTTACCTGCACCACATAGTACCCGTGAGCCGAAGCCCAGCAAGAAAACTCAATATGCTCATGAATTGTCATATCATGACATCAAATCACAAAGTGCATGCCTAGTAATAACAACCTTAATCACGCATCCAAATAAGTTCACATAATGAATGAGTGACTGATCAACAAGTCACTAACAGGGGGTCCGTACCTTTAAATAAGTGACTAATCATCAAGTCACTGTCAGGGGGTCTGTACCTTTAAACAAGTGACTAGTCATCAAGTCACTATCAGGGGGTTTGTACCTTTAACAAATAAGTGATCATTTCACTAGCTTAAACAAGGAAGGTATCTGATGAAATAGTCATCAACATAAACCTACCGAGTGACAACAGAGTCACTAACGTGGGATTCCGCTCCCTTAGCCATGTGACAAAACAGTCACCTAGGCCTTTGGCCCTGGCTATGAGTAACTAACCTTTGGCTAGTCAAGCACTTATAATTTTCATCGAACTTAGGGTCGGTCCAGCATTAATACCCCATATGAGTCATTCAATTCCGATGTCGATTAAATCTAATCTTTTATCGGCTCTGCGTTCATAATGCTTATGCCGTTTCTGACTCTTAGGTCAGTAAAATGAGACCAATGCCGATTCTGACTAGTTAGTCAGTGCCACACACAAGTAAGCAATGCTACAAGGCATATATCATATTTCCAATATCTGAATACAGGGCAATCAGCATGCTTACTTAACAATTGCTAGCATAATTAGGATCATGCACAAACACAGAGACTCAAGCTCTGATCAATCTTATATTTAACATTCATGACATGCCCTAACCACATGTTTCTCGTGAATCACATGCATCACATTTAAACATCCAACATGCATCAAGAGTAACCATGCATATCACATATGGCGTGCAATTTTCTTACCTTTGGTCCAAGCACAGGTTACCAATAAATGAGCCACAAGCACGATCTTGGTTCCAAGCCCCTAGTGATAACCTAGTCACAACCATAATATAAAACCTCATCAAAATGAGTAAATTAATACTTCCAAACCCAACCCAAGCCTCCGGAACGTAAAATCCCACTCAACTAGGTAGTAGGATCGATCCCAGACCCTCAGAGTTAAGTTCCCAAGAAAAAAACTCAATTTTGGGCAACTTTTGTCTTAAGGGCCGTGGCCCTCCATGCACCATGCCGCAGTCCGCCCCCCTGGTAGAGCCTCCTGCTCCTCCTTCTTCAAGCTTGGGCCGCGGCGCCCTAGAACAAGGTCGCAGCCCAACCGCGAACCAGCCGAAAAACTCTGTTTCTACCATTTTAAAACCTTCCAAAAACCTATCCAAACATCTCCAAACTCAAAAATCATAGTTCCCAAACATCCCCATGATCCAAAATCATTAAAACCCAAGTCTCAATTCAATCAAAAACTCATCAAAACACAAAGTCCTATTCAAGCTTAAAAACTTTTAAAACTTAGAACTTAAAACTTGAATTGCCTCTGATCGAGTTGTTTCCCAGCTAAATCCTGCAGCTAATAAGCTTCTAATCTTCCCTAGGATCGCTATGCCTCGATCCTCACTTGAATCCGAGTCCCAGAACTCAAGTTTCCTTCGAAAATGCGATCGGGAGACGAATGTAACGCCCTACTACCTTAGAGCCGTTACTTAGTGGGTTTAAAACAGAAATCGTGCTTTTGGACTGACTCTACGTGGTTTCTAAAACCAAAAGTGTGAATAAACCAGAATTTAAGGCTGTACTCTTTGAAAATGTTTAGTTTCATTGAAAACATTAAGTATCAAACATCTGGGATCCCAAAAATAAGGTTTACAAAATATTTACAACTCAAAAATAGATTTACACCAGGTTAACTATCAAAAGAATGAGTTAATACAACCATATACAAAATGCCCCTAACCAAAGCAGTCGGGCAGGCCGAACATGTACGCGTCGCTCCCACGCTCTCCATACTCATGGACGGTTGACTGACTCCTTGCTTTTACCTGCCACACAGAGCACCCGTGAGCCGAAGCCCAGCAAGAAAACCCATACAGTATATAACATATGCACATAATATAGCTGACATATAATCCATTGATAAATAAGAAAACCATCAGACTGATCAAGCACGGTCATGCCGCCCCAGAGGCCTTACCAAAGCCTGGGGTCTCGGTCCTCACCGTAAGGATAACTCCTGTATCCCTTGGGTCTCACCCTGGCTATAAGCACCCCATGTGCTGAGTGTTACTTTCGGCCCCAAGGCCGTACCCGGCCTTTGCTGCTCTCGGCCTTAGCCGTTCATTTCATTATAATCGCACGCATAATACATTTCGAAATAATTGTTCAAACATATAATAATTCATCCAAGGTCATACATTTACAAGTAAAACAATCTAGGGCCATGCCCTACAATAACACTGTGGGCCCATGCCCTGATCCCGGGTGTTACGGTTTTCTTACCTTTAAATTCGGTAGCCTTGATCACCTGACTCCTTGAGCACGATCCTACTCGAGCCCTAGCGTTTACCTAAGCAAAATCCATAAGTCAAAGTCATTACCAAACCTCAAGTCCAAAACCTAGCCTCGGGACCAATCCCGAGCCCCCAGGAAGTCCTAGATCCCCAAAACAAGGTGGTGGAATCGAGCCCCGAACCCTAGGTCAAAATCCCTCAATAAAAACCCAAAAATCCCCTTTTGTGAACAGTGCAGCGCTACAGCGCTCTAAAGAGGGCGCTGTAGCGCTACAAGCAGAACCACACCCCCCAGAATAGGGGCTAGCGCTATAGCGCCCCCTGACTAGCGCTGTAGCGCTAGTTGCAAACCAGCAAAACCCAAAAATCGCTTCTTGCGATTTCCTTCTACCATTTCAACCCCAAAACTTGTCCAAATCATTCTCAAGCCCAAAAACAAACTTATCAACACCTCACACTCATCCCAAGCATCCCAAGAACTCATACCCCAAGCTCAAGCAACCCAAAACTCAAGATCTACCATAATGAACCCAAAAACCAGAAATTCACTCAAACAACAAAGATAAGGTCTTAGAAATCATACCGAGGATAGAAATTCGACCTTGAGTTGAACCCTAGACCTCCTTATCTTGCTCCTTCACAACCTTGACCTGATTTCCCCAAAAATCCCATCTATTTAGCTCAAATACACAGCTCAAACCAGTCAAGCCCTAAAACTGAAATCCCCAAGAACTTACCTCAAATTTCTGATGTGATCTTGCTAATCCTTGCCAATCCTCAAGTCTAGCTTAGGATCCTTGATGCTCAGCCTACCCTAGCTCTCCACTGAGCTTAACTCCAAGAAAAATGAAGGAAAATGGTTGGGAGAGCCACAAACCGATTCTTTAAAGCCAAGCCCCTCTGTTTTCTCTCTTTTCTTTTCTCTTCCTTCTTTTTTTCTTTTCAGCCTTATAACTCTTTTTCTACAAAATCCACTAAGTATAAAGCTCCCTTAAACTTATCTCTAACAAGCCTAAAGACCAAAATGCCCTCCCTTAATAATTGTAAACCTTTATGTCCATGTAGGGACATTTTAGTCATATTACCCAAATTCCCACTAATTCCTCAAGTGTTCCTAATAATTCTCGCTTGCTACCCAATACCTGATTAAACACCAATTATACATTCCTCATCATCAAAATTAACCTCAATATATTTTCCAAATTCTCATTTAAACTCCCCAGGCTTAACCCAAGCCGGGTATAGATTCCCGCTTTGACTTTTCCGCTAACCCGCTCATTCTAGGATCGTCTCGACTCGAGTCACAGATCACAGATATCAACACAGTCATGCCCAAAATGGCCAAATTACAATTATGCTCTTTCTAAGATAATCAGGTCTACATGCATACCAATTCACCTAGTCATGCATCTCAAATAATCAAATAGTCATATAACGTGCATTAAATCATAATCATGCATTAAACTCATTAAAGTCACACACAAAATCCCATTATGCCCTCCAGGCACACTACTCAAGGCCCTTAAGCCTTAATAGCGAATTTGGGTCGTTACAAAGAAAATGGAACTTTGAGGGAGAGAGAACTTACTGAACGTTCTTTTTATTTCTTAAAAGGTTACTTCAAGCTTAAGTAGCCTCAAACAATTCCTAACGCTTGGGGTCCCGAAAACACCCCTGGGGACAAAATAGTCAAAACCTCCAGAATTTCCCCCTGATCTTACTAACTCCCAATTTATCATCAAATACTCATTCACATTACCTAATAACCCGGTAATGCACTAAATATCCCTTGAATCACTCCGAGTCAAGAATAAATCTTGTTGTGACATTCGCACTAGCTTACCTCCTAGGATTGCCTCATGCTGAGTAACCTCGCATAACCAAAAAATAATAAAGCACCACACACATATCACATATATGCGAAATATGCCCGAGATTGTCAAAATATGAAAATCACGCAATTAATCAGAAATGGGTTCACATGCATATTTAATACACCTAACACATGCATATAATCATTTAATAACTTAATAAATTAATTATGGCCCTACCGGCCTCCTAATCAAGGTCCTAAACCTTATTAGGAAATTTGGGGCATTACATCCACCTCAAGTCTTGACTAATGAACTGCTACCAAATTTTTTGTGCCCTTCTTATAACGGATCTCCTTATTAAACTCTTGCAACGATAAGACCCATCTAATGAGGCAGGGTTTTGCATCTTTCTTGGTCATCAAGTACTTGATAGAAGAATGGTCAGTGTACACTATTACTTTGTTTCCAATGAGGTACGGTCTAAATTTGTCAGATGCATATACTATAGCGAGGAGCTCCTTCTCTATTGTGTCTTAGTCCAATTGTGCATCATTAAGATTCTTACTAGCATAATAAATAGACTGAAATGCCTTATCAATTCGTTCAATTTTAACAATAGAAAAATACTATTCTATATAGTTTTATAATTTAAAAATTAATATTTTTTAAAGAAAAATACAATTTTCTGTAATATAATGAAAAAATATCATTGCTTGAACGAACTGTTAGATTTTAGAACCAAATTCAACCATCTTTGTTTTTTTGGGAGAAATTTTATAAATAGTCACAAAATTAATTTTAACTTATATATTTACCTCAAAATATTAAGAAATAAAAATCTATCCATAATGTTTACGGATATGCCTAATGTTTTAACCACGGGTAAAATTAATATTTATATAATCAAAACAAATGAGAATGTAGGACGTTTCCTTTTTCTTTTGTTTTTTGGTTGTATTACACTTGTATTTTATTTTTAAAATATTCATTACTGAAAAAAAAAATGAGAATGCTTGCTCAAATCATACCTTTTTCATGATTTTGGTTAACAAATTTTCCATACCAGTTGTAAATCTTGGCTTCAGTACTGATGACCTGAACAAAAAGTGAGGAGGAAGACGAAGCGACAGAAATGGATATTGTGGCTCTCGAGGCTACTTGGTTTTGGGTTTGATTGGGTTTGGCTGTTGTGGGTCATCTGAGAAGAAGAACATGAAAATAGAAAGAGAGAAAGAGTGGTTAGGTCAAGGAAGAAAAGAAGGAGAGAGAATAAGGATACTAGACCAATTAGTTAGTTTTTAAAATTTTTAAAAAATAAACTGCCCCAATTATATCTTGATATGTGTCATCATACTTTTTCAAACAAATTTTAATCATTTTAAGTACTTAAAAAGGAGGGTAATTTTGTTATTATTGAAAAATTATTTACCAAAATCATGCAGAAGGTACTATTTTTTTTACTGATTTTACAAATATTGGTACCCGATAGGAATTTTTCATATTAAAGGGTACCAAAAATATACTTTGCAAAAACACATAGTGCCAAATGACTACCTTACAAAAGGACAAAATAATAATAATAAATAGAAACCACTTCGAGATATATCTCTTCTATATAAAAAAATGTGTAGATAACTGAAATTCTTAGTTTTAACGGTTTTTTATTTTTTTCCGTTAATTTTAACGGAATATTCTATATATAATAGAATATTCTTATATTTAACTGCATATTGTAAACATGATTTAAACTTAAATAAATAATAAACAAATTTGTTGACCCCGTTTTTCGTCAACTTAAATTTGAAGAGCACTAAACACATAATTAATAAAATAAATCAGAACAATCGGGATTTTACGTGGTTCAACAATTAAAATTTGCCTAGTCCACGAGTCAATATTATTGAGTGGTGGTATTCTCTTAAAGATTTTTCCAAAGCAATTTTGTAGAGTATTCTTAGTATCAAATTATCCTCCCCCACAAATGAAATTCTCCAGACTATTTATAGATTGGTTAACAAAATATATTCTCTTTTATTTCGGGAAGTTATAATTCAAATTTGAAATACATATAATTAAATATATTAATCACGTAACATCCCATGATAATCAAGATTTATTATCAGATTAGAAAAAATCCCCATGGAATAGGGATTCTCTAACAACAACCGCATTCAAATTGGATATCGACCTCAAGCATACAATTTACACACTTACGAGACCTACCAACATCACGAGCTCGTCATTCTGGTTAGCCTCATCCTTAACCAGTGATTTCATCGAGCCTAACCATCGGAGATCAACCTCTTCGAGCTTGTAATGAAGGTTCGAATTGCACTTAGACTTCGGAGAAGATCCATCCTTTCGAGCTTGATGCCTAAGCTCGAACCTCCTTAATTGGTGCTCGGTCGCGCGATTGGGAAAAAATTAGGAAACATGTTAATTTATACAAGTGTTGAACCCTTACTCAACATTTTTGAGCTTACACTTTACGAACCTACATTTCGAGGCTCATTTATGACGATTACAAAATTTGGGTGTAACAAAATTAAAATAGGATATTATTTAGATATTTTACAATGACAATTTTTTAAAATAATAAAATCATAAGTTTTCTAACTTAAATAAAATTTAATTAAACTTCAACTTAAACTTCATGTATTAGAATAATATCATATTAAACATATAATATAATATAATCTATTATCAACAAGAAACAAACTTCTTTTACTTTTTTAAAAAGAAAACTAGCATCAAACTTCAATTTAAAATCCATGTATAATATTAATATTATATTAAACAATAATATATAATCTCTTGTTGTCACTGTCAAATTAAAAAACTAGAACAAACATAAACTTATATAAAAATTAATTAATTAATTACTTAATTAAAATATGATATATTTAAGATATTTTATGACAATTTAAATAATTAAATTATATTTATTTGAAAAATAATAGAGTCATACATATGATTTTTTTATATTATAAATTTATGTGATAATTTATTTATTATAAAGTGATTGAAGCTATTTTTATTCATTAGAAACTAAAAATAGTTGATGCATGTAATACTACTATACACCATGACTCTTTCTATTATTAATTAATTTTTAAATATTATTGTAATTCATATATGTCATGTAGCCATGTAAATATATATATATATATTTATGTCAATGTTTTGTTTAGATGTCATATATGTAGAAATTATTGATATAAATATTTATATATACTATAGAACTGTAATTCATTCTATTATTTAAAAAAAAAAAAAGTGAACAGGTTTTTATTAAAATTATAGACAATGTATTGCCATAATTTCTTTAATACATTTATGTCATACATTATATTAATCATATTTTATTTATTTTTCTGATATTGTTTATTTATTTAAAATTTATATGATAATTAAAATAATGTTTGAATAAGCATGTTTACAACTTTAAAATTAAACAAACGTGCATTGCATGTTGTTTCTACCTATATACATACACACTAGGTACAAGCAATGTGCAATGCACATTTGCTTAGTTTTATTTAGAAAATTTATTAATTATTTTTATTATTTTATGATTGTCAAATATATTTTTAAAAAAATAATATTAAATATAAAAGAATGACATAAAATCATATTTAAAAAATAATTTTTTTTAAATTATTTGAAAAAAATAACATTTTTTATGTCTATTTATAATATTTATTATTACTTAATATGAATATATATATAAGTTAGATTAAGTAATAAAAAACGTAACATGTTTTATTTTTTAAATATAAATGATAACTTTTTTTGTAAAATTTAAGATTATGTATTAAATATTATTATAATAATGATATTTTAAATTATTTGAATTTATATTAATATAATAACTAAATATTTACTCTACCGATTTTTTTTTTAAAATTTAGATTATGTATTATTGTTGACCTGTGAAATTGGCTAACGGTCGTATGTAGAGTATACGAAACCTTTTGAACGAAATAAATATAATATACGATAGAGTACAAATATCTTAAACAAACACACATAAATTTTATAGTGGTTCAGCCCTGTTCTGATTAACAGTAATAACATAATCCACTTAGTTTTTAGTATTTAATTACTCGATAGAAAATTACACTGATGAACAGAGGTATTCACTCGTTGCTAATTTTCCCAGAGTTTTTCCCAAAATATTCGTCAGATCCCCCTCAATGAAACCTCGGGTCCATTATTTATAGTACTTTGGGGTTGTTACATGATCAGTAAGAGTGGGATCATGGTTTGGTACACGATCAGTGGGAGTGGAGATATGTGTCCACCTTCCCATGATTGCGGAGGATAGGGTGGGTCGACCACCCCAAGGGGTTCTTGGGCATGCTTGGGCCGACCACCCTAGGAGTTGGGGTCAGGCCGACCACCCCTAGGGGTTAGGGTCAGGCCAACCACCCCTAAGGGGTTTTGGCCTGGTCGACTTCTCTATAGGTCCTGGACCTATCATTTTTGCTCTTCAGTCTTTATTCAATACTTCATCATTTTTCCCTGATTTGTGATACCACGTGCCGCTCTCTCATTTGCCACATCATCCCTGAATTTTTGAGGGATAACATTTTCCCCCCAAGTTTATTGTAATGCGTTCAATATTACGGTAAACCTGATCTGGCCCGAGAAATATATCGTAGCAATACTTTAACAGCAAAGTCCCTCAGGACATTACGTAGTACTTTATCAACTATCGATAATTTGCTTAGCACTAAGTTTTCAAACATAATTTGTAATTCCTAAAAATAATTAGATTTTTCAAGGAAATTTGAAGTCCTAAAAATATAATATATTTTTCAAGGAGTTTTGAAGTTCTAAAAATATAATATATTTTTCAAGGATATTAATTCCTAAGAATACAAAATATTTTTCAAGGAATTTGAATTCCTAAAATTATAAGATATTTTTCAAGGAATAAGAATTCCTAAAAATATAAGATATTTTTCAAGGAATTTGACTTTTTAACCATACCAGATATTTTTCAAGGATTTTGAATTCCTAAAAATATAGTTAGCCTAAGAGGCTATAAGTAGGGCCTTACTCATCAGACTCTTGACCCATGTGCCCCCTTTAGAAGTTCTGAGCTATGGAATTCCCCAATTCTTCATCAACTCTGCGTATCTCCTCTTTGGTAAGTATTTTTTTCCCAATTTTTACGTTTTTGATCAATCTGTCTGAATCTCCTTGTTTTCTATCTCCTCTGAGGATATTTTGTTTTTTTTTTGTTCCAAATAAATGACTTGTTTGAATCAAGCCTATGATTTCCCTATGAATTCCTTAGCCTGGACGATTTCCAGTGTTCTAAACCCTAGCATAGGCGATTTCAGGTTTGTAAAACCCCAGGTCGACCACTTCTTTGAGATTCACTTGCCTAGCGATTTCCAGGGTTTCCAACCCTAGCATAGGCGATTTCAGGTTTGTAAAACACTAGGCCGACCACTTCTTCAAGATTCACTTGGTTTGGCAATTTCCAGGATTATAAACATTAGGGTTGGACGATTTTCAGGGTTTCAGATCCAGGCATAGGCGATTTTTAGGGATGTAAATTCCATCATGGGCCAACCATCCCTAGGGTTTCCATCATGGGCCGACCACCTCTAGGGCTTCCCTTTCATTTCCCTTGCCTTATGCGACTCCCAGGGTTACATATCCCTTCATGGGCTGAGCACCCTAGAGTTTCTAGGTCAACCACCACACTCCCTGGGCAATATCCAGGGATCCAGGGTTTAAGGTGGTCGGCCTAAGCATAGGCCGACCACCTGGGACCCTAAAAATTTTTTCTCCTTCTTTATTGATCTCGATGGGGTCTTCCTTGTACCGTATAATTTATTGGAGACTTGAACCTTAGTCCTATGGAATTTTTCTGAGGTTTGTATCCCTAGGCTGGTCGGCCTAAGGTGGTAGGCCGACCACCTATGCCCTTCCTTTCACGTTTTGTAAGCTTAGGGCCTAGGTTAACCCTTCTTTGTGACTTCAATTGATTTTTCCAAGTCAAGGGGAGTCATATGGTGGTCGGCCTGAGCCTAGTCTCATTGGGCCAACCCCCTATATAGATTTTTCCCCTTATTTCTTCATTTTTGCTCCTTAGTTGATGGATATGCCCCCAACTACTGGCCAATCTAGTCCGTGGTAGGGAGCTTTGTTATGTCAATGTACTAACTTTACTCTTTATTTTTCCTTTGTTATAGATGTCCGGATCCTCTTCGTCAAATAAGTTTGTAAGCGAGCGTACTCCCCAGCAGTTCTTGGAAAGGGTGAAAAGGATTTTGCCTCGCTCCGCTTTATATTTGTTCAGTGAGGAAGACTTCTTTCAAAGGTATAGCCCAATGGCGAGAGTAAAACAGACAACTCGGCAACCTTCCGAAGATGACCCTCATATTGCCATGCACATCACTCAGGGCTCTTCGCTTGGATCTTCTCAGATCTCTTCTCAGCATAGTACTCCTCATGGCTCTCAAGGCACATCTCAGCAAATTCATTCTTCTCAGCAGAATATGGTCGGTCAGCGAGACTCGTTGCAATGCCCTTTCCGTCGGGATACCAGTCGGGTTCCCCATCACTCTTCTTCTCAGCGAGAACATACCGAGGGCTCTCATTGCCAGGCTACTCATCCTCATGAGTTTTCTATTCACAAGTTCCAGCCTAAGGTGGTTCGCCCTCCTTCCAAGAGCAAGACAGTCCCGCGAGTTGCGCAACAGAAGAAGAGACGCCAAAAATAGTTTCATTCATAAGATTCTAGGGCCACCTTTGCCAATGAGATTATATGGAAACCGATTGAGATGCCTTGCCTTGTTGATTATGAGGTGGTTTAGTTCAATGGGGCTGCCTCTAACATGACCGAAGAGAAGGTAAAGAACTTAAGGAAGACATTTAACCTTTATGGTGTATCTATTACTATCCCTGGTCCAAATGACAGAGTTGAGGACCCCCCTTTGGGTATGTGCGCCTGGACACGTTCTGCCATCAATTCTGGCACCCTGCTTCCTCTTCATCCATACTTCCGGAGTGTAGCAAATTATTTTGATATTAGTCCTTCTCAGCTGGCTCCCAATGCAATCTTGGTGTTATCTGCGTTGTACATTATCTATCATCACATAAAATGGGTTGCTGCAGTGCCTCACGAGATTCACTACTTATTTTATCTGAAGATGAACCCTTCACAACACAACTTGGGGTATTTCCACTTCCACCATTATACGAGTGAGGGTATCGACATTTCTCGGAAGAGATCTCAGGAAATAGCAAGGTGTTTAGATATGCTGACAACTATTTCTTCACTAAGGATGCAGAGGTCAACTACTCCAAGTTTAACCACGTCGACCCTTTTTATAGACGGCTACCGACTCAGGCTATGACAGTTAGGGCCAAGGCATTGATTTCCATGACCCTTGAGGAGAAGAACGCCAAGACCCTCGTTACTTCAGAGAACCTTCAGAAGGTCAGGTTGTTTCCTTCTACTATAGCCGGTGTTCCGGATGAAGATGTTCCCGAGCCCATGAATGCCACAGACTCCCCGGGAACTATTCATGTCGAGGAGGTACCCTCTTTGCCTTAGCTAGTTGGATAGGAGGGTGATGAGGAGGGTGCATCTATCGCGTACTCATTGCTTGCTTCAGATGACTTTGATGAGACTATGTTCGAGCCCGAATCTCATTCAGAAGTTCGAAACTTTATCACCTTTATTTTATGATTCATTTGTGCTTGATATCCTTCTAACATTTGATCTTCTTTTGCAGGTTCAGACATGTTCGATTTTGTTCATACCCAGCAGAGGTCGACTCCTGGTAAGACCAGTCCTTCCGTCTGAGTGGCTAAGAGGGTGAGGGTTGAGTTTGGAGGTTCCTTTTGAGGTGCCTCCTCCAACTCCTTTGGCATCTAATCCTGTCACAGAGGTAGAGCCATCCTTGCCTGCACCAGTTCCTCTCATCTTCACCGATGCGGGTGCCTCCTATTCTGCGACCGCTCCCTTATTTGAGCCACACCAGTCCACCATACGGAACCTAGGTTCCATCATGGACCGAGCGTCCCATCTAGAGCAGATGAAAATGAATTTTAATGGGATTAAGAATGAGGACTTGACCTCCATCCTAACAAAGTCACTCCTTGACATTTAGAGTGTGAGTCCTTTATAATTCTTTTCTTGTCTCGTTAGCTTGTATGTTGATGTTTATCTAACACTTGCATGTTTTTTGCAGGTACTGATGTTGGTCTCTCATGTTGTGATAGGTCTGTACAGTATACCTCTACGCTCTCCAACCTTCATTCTGAGCTTGAAGCTATCCGCTAGGAGGTGCTAGACCTTAGTCGCGTTCTTAGCTCTAGAGATGCTGGCATTGCTTTGAAGAATGAAGAGATCGACACCCTTCATAGTATCGTGGAGCTCAAACAGTAGGAAGTGGACAAGTTGACTCTCAGGATAACCCAGATGGAGGAGAAACTTGCCGATCAACTCCAACAGTCTGAAGCTGAGAAAGAGAAGATGATTGCTGACATGGACCAATTGCAGAAGGATGCTCTTGTCGAGAAGGAGCAAGAGGTCAAGGCTACCTAGGACAAGGCTCGAGAGGTGTATTCGGGGACAACTTTCTCTTGCTTTTACTTGATCTGGAAGTCTAACAAATATCTTAACTTTTATTTCCTTCCCGAGAAGACGCGAGCGAAGGAGCTTAGGAAGTGTATGGCTCGCAAGGCTGCCGAGGGTCAGGGTGGTCTTTTAGATGATGCTCCTTGCCCTAGTTAGTATTATTTTTGGTCTTTTATTCTGTCTTTCCTTTTGTGCCATTGGTGGGGCACCTTATACATGACTATTTTTACATATGACATTTTATGCCTCTATGCTTTTTTGTTATGAGTACTCAGTGTATTGATTAATGAGAGAAGCCAACCGAGCAACTGTTGTCGGAGACGAGGAGAAGATGTTTGCAATATCCTCTGGGATAACTTATCGGAGCCCCTTGTGGGATAGTATACATCACAATCCAATTTCAACACTCCAACAATTTCTTGACCGAGCGGACAAGTATATGAAATTGGATGATGCGATTGAGAAAGAGGAGAAAGGCATAAACAATCTGGGCGGATCAACTGATCCTCCTAAGAATGGAGGAAATGGTCAAAATGGCAGAAAGAAATGTGGGAATAACAGATCTGACCACCATGATGAAAAGAAGGCTAAGTCGGGTCTAAACGATAAGCCGACCAAGTATGAGCTCCGATTCATAAACTACACAACTCTTTCAGCTAGCCAGGCAGAAATCTATCTCGCCAGTCATCAGGAAGTTCCCTACAAGAAACCTCCACCCATGAAGAAAGAGATATCTAAGAGAGACATGAAAAAATTTTGTCGGTTCCATGGAGATTATGGCCATGACACAAATGAATGCAATCACCTTAAAGATGAGATAAATTTCGTTCTCCGGTCAGGCAAGTTGAAAAAGTATCAAGCAGAGACACCCCAAGGAGAAGGAGGCAGCAACAATCCTGGGTTCAAACAATAGAGATCTCCACCCTTGCAATCCGGGCAGATGGACTTTACCTTAGACACTATATGTGGAGGTCCACACTTGGTTGAGGATAGTAACAAAGCAAAGGGGAGGTATGCCCAGACACTTCGGCGTGAACAGGAGTGCTAGGATCAGATTTGGTGGACGGAACCTGATCAAGAACCCCTGGAATGGCGAGCATCTGAGGATGTATTATCACTAAAATACCGCTTTCAAAGTGGTAGCTTAATTTCAAGTTGTTTAACTTGTAATTTGAGTTTGGTTTATGAGCTGGTTATTTGCTAACCATTCATTTATTTATGTTTGAACAATTTTTGTTGTTTAAGACTCGTTATTAGACATGTTTTGTCCTTTCTAATTTACGAGCAATAAAAGAGACTACGCGCAACATGGTCGATCCTTACTACAAATGTGCATGTGTGTTAATTATTCGGACAGTGTTCAACTGGTCGATACATTCAAGCAGTGTTCAACTGTTCGAATATTTTCCATATATTCTATGTGTTTCACGAGTAATTAACTGCTCGAACAGATTCGGTCAAGTAGCGAGTGACCAAGGATCTTTCAACCCTTGATCACTTGGGGGGAACATGGGGTATACTGGTATATAATTTAACACAGGCAATAAGAGCATGAGTTAAAATATTTGTTTTTAGGCTGACTTGTAAATTTTTGAAGTCAAAAAAGGCCATTAAGCTAACTTGATTGGCAAAGCTTAAGTAACTTGGAATTTTTCAAAATTTCAAGTTAGAAGAAAATATTCGTGTGACAATAAACATTATGATCATAAAATGTTAAAGCAATAAGAGTGTGCGAAAGCATACTTAGTAGGGACTTATGAAATGTCGAGAATTTCTAAGTTAGAAAACTAAGTACTCATGCGAAAATATAAGGCATACATCAGAGTGACTTTACTATTTACAAAATACTTTTAATGTTTTAAGTTTAAATAGACTTATAATGTTTCAAGTTAGCAAAAGTAAAGTATAAATGCAAATAGTTCAGTTGTACAAAAAAAAATACTAAGGCTGCTAAGCAGCAATTGTCTTCACAAAAAGTGCGAGAAAAAGAAGTAAACTACTACCTGGGAACAAAGTTTTCACTGTTCTAGTTGAGCATGGCCTCTGATCGGCCAAACGTGTTCTCTGGTCGGTCCAAGATGCTCACTGGTCAGGAAGATTGTTTCCTGGTTGGTCAACTTTGTCGTCATCAGGGGCTTCTTAGAGCCGAAAAGATAGAGCACAAGAGGCAGACACGGTGCCAGCTGGAAGGGATGCCTCTTCAGAAGCCTTGGTTTCGCATTTGGTAACCTCCTCGAATTTTGCTTCTTCAGAACAAAAGTCAAGGTTGAGAGGTCTATTTAGCTTCCAAATATGGTAGAAGCAGATTTCTTCGTAGCAAGCGAGATCAGCTTCATTATCCTGCTTCAACTCCTCGATCTCTTGAACATTTTTCTCCTGCTGATCGGTTAATTTATTGTTGGTTTGGATGAGTGTTTTGTTCTCATCAGTCAACTCCTTCAATGTTCAATCTCGGTCAGCAAATAATTTTTCTGCCTGCTCAGTTTTTTCTTGAAGGTCTTTTTCAGACTTGGTCAGGTGTTCAATCTTCGCTTGGGATTCTTCCAATTGACCATTCAAGACTTTGACCAACTCCTTATAGTCTACTGCTCAGTGTTGAGCATGACTGATAGTTACAAGTTCCTGAAAGGGATAACAGAAAGTTACTTAGAGTAAAAACAATTAGTCACAAAGTGTGACGTCTTGATGATAAGATACTTACACTCATCATTTGAGCAAGACCTCTTTGAAGGACAACTTCAACACTAAGCCGGGGTAAAGACTCGAAGGTTTGAGTTGTTGTAGCATGGTGTAGAGTGTGGTCTAGCAATTCCTTTCCAATATCACCATCAATGCGAAGGGGCTTACTTAAGGTAGCCGATCAGGTAGTTGTTAAGCTAGCAGAAGGAGGAATTGATGAAGGAGTCAATTGCAGAATAGTGATGGGCTGGTCAGATAATCTCCCTTGGCTGGTCGGTACATTCTTCACGACTTTGCTCTGAGGGTTTGAGCTACTACCTTCCCCAGATTTCCTCTTTTGGGTAGAGGATGCGTTGAATAGTTTAAACATATCTGGATCTGCAAAAAAGAGTGAAGCACAAGACTCGTTAGTAAAAGTGGGAGATAATATATAAGTAAATGAAAGTTTACTATTACCACATAACTTTATAGATTTCACACAATCATTCTCAAAGATAGTTATTTATAACACACCACCAAACTATGGTTACTGTTAGTAGAATAACCTGAGTTTAGAATTTCATCGAGAAAGTCATCTTCTTCTTCAGATGATGAGTTAAATTCTCTAGGGAGCTCAAGGTTCTTTCCTTTCCCAGGCCTGGTAGGAATGTCACATCTACGATGGTCTTCTGGAAGAGGTTCCCTAATAATAAGGTCACTTGGTCGGCGTGAGTAGGGAGATGGTTAAGGAGAAAACTGATCCGTCACTACTTCAGTATCAGCATTTGATTGATCGGTTGTGTTTGCTTCTTCAGTGGTACTACCTTCTATGATGTTTTAATTGCTTGATAATAACCCCACCAGTTGAAGATTTTCCACGTTGACCAACTCCTTGACATTTTTCTCTTCAATGGACATGTTATCAAGTTCTTCTGCTCGGGAATACATTTCCCTAGTTGGAAGAGGTTGATGGAAAATGCCTGCATGCATAAAAGCCAAGTTGTTGGCCTTAATGGCTGGAGTGAGAAAATATTTTGTGTAGTATTTTCTGGGATTCAATTTATGCATGATACCATGGAGGTATTTAATCCATTTTTGCCTATAGAAGAGGTGGAAAAAACCTGTATTCTTGTGGCTTGGGTTACTCCTAAAGTCAAAAAGGTAATGCACTTCATGAGGAGTAGGTGGATCCCAGCCTTGAAAGTAATATAGAATATATAGAGCAGAGACATTGAAGTAATTTGCTACCGACCGAAAAAAGGGATGCAATGGGATAGTAGCTCCTGCAAAGACGTGGTATTTGGACTAGGTGCAGTAGGGTCCCCCAGGATTGTTAGCTCTCTGGTGAGGTCGTGGGCATATCACATTTACTCCTTCTAGGCCCGAAGCTTGAATGTGTTTATCGAGCATTTTGGAGTTGAGTTTAGAAGGTTTGGCTATAAATCAAGAAGGCATTCTATCTTCATCTTTTCTTGGTTTTAGAGCAGCTGATTGCTGAATCTCAGTTGTGAAGTTCTGGGTAGTCTTTTTCCGGGGTTTACTAGCCTTTTGGACCTAGCGAGGAGGCCTTGAAGAAGCTGCAGTATGAGCTTCACTACGTTCCACTACCTTTTGTATCGCTCTTCGAGCCGCTTGAGGATCTTGGTCTTGAGGAAGTCGATTAGATTTTTTCACCCTCATTGGCAAATGTTGAAGCTGTTGATAAGAAACTGTTCTTCATGAAGAAAGTATAAAGACGACCAGGGAAGGATTTTCTTAAGGCGACGAAGGCGATCCTCGGGAGTACGACTACTAGGAGATTTAGATGAAGAATCGCTGCTTTGAGGAGTGTCGCTTGACTTGGGAACTGAAGAATCAGAGTTTGTATGGTTGTCACCTCCCCTGTAGTTGAAGCGATTCATCTACAAAAAAGTATGGGGAGGTGAGTGAACCAAACAAACATAAAATCAATGAATGCAAAGAAAAAATATTTACTGCCCAGTAAATTATTTTCTCTTAGTAGTAAAAATATTTACTACCCAGTGAAATTTTTTTTCTGAGCAGTAAAAATATTTTTTACTCCCCAGATAAACATGTATGAGGTCAACAATAATAAGCAAAAAAAAAAATTGATGCCTAAAATGCATGAACCATTTTAACAAGCCCAAAGGCTTCGGAGCATTCAGAGTCGAGCAGATGATAGCGTGCGTCCGAGCTATTCTTGTGGTGTTCGAGCGGATTGGCTGGGCGCTGGTTCGAGCAGATGGCGTGGTGCCCGAGCAGTTTGCGTGGTGTCCGAGTGATTGTTCCCTGGCATCCGAGCAGATGGTGGCACGTCCAAGCGACTTGGGGGAAGAATGTTCGAGTGTCCGAGTGGTTAGAAGAAGATAACCGGTCGGCCACACACATGCTTTCCCAATAAATTATTTTCGAGGAGACAACAAATCTCAAGGGCATGGGACACAAACATGTTCTTCTTACTCATGGGACACTACAACAAGATCAAAAAGTGGAATTTGAAGAGTTCAAGAGGATCTAGGGATTTCATATGCTCATCAAATACCCATAAACCTAAATATGCAATGTCGAATGGCAAATAATTTTTTCTTCAAATTTTCATAAAATTGGAGACCAAATTGATTTACCCATAGCCTAAACTACATCAAAACAGCCACAAATTGCATCATTCATCAAAAATTCATACACAAATCAAATAGTGCATTCCAAAAGGGGGTTTCGACACATATACGATTCCAACAAGCTTTTATGTAAATTTTTAAAGCTTAGGAAGCTTACAAATGAAGATGAGGAAGAAGAACTTACACAAATATCTTGAAGAGGTGTTGATTTCTTGAATAATCCTTGGATTTGCTTGAAGAAATTGGAGCACTTTTGAACTTTTTGGAGGTTTCGGCCAAGGGAAGAATAAAGGGTTGTTTATGAGCCTTTTTGCTTATGACTTGTAAGCACCCATGGGCCTATTCAAAGGGAAGAGGGGAAATTTTCACTTACCCTTAAAACTCTTAAAAAATTCTCTTGCTATTCTTCCCCCACGATTGGGGACAAGCAACTACCATGATCGTGATCTAGAGAGTTCAGTAGTGGTTTGTTTGAAAAGGCGGGAGAATGCGGAGAATCAGTTTTTTTTATGCCCTTAGCAGCTAAGAAAAAGTTTATTATGTGAGTAAATAATATAATAAACTTGGGGGAAAAATGTTATCCCCAAAATTTGAATATGATCACATGGCAATCAAAAGTGACAAGTGGCAATGAATGGCAGGGCAAAGGTGTGGAATTAATCTTCGGAGTGTGATATTACTGGAAATTATTTATCTGGTCTGGGAAAGTAATTTGACTGACCAATAAAATTTATGTCCGGTCAATAAAGATTTTTGACCGACCAATGAAGCATTTTGGTCAACCAGTCACTTCAGAAAATAGCATTATCCGGCCAGTAAAATGTTTTGTCCAACCAGTAGAATGTTTTGGCCGACCAATAAAGAGATATAGCCGACCAGTCTCACTTAAGGGAATGGAGTTGGCTGACTGAATAGATCAGAAACTCAGCCCAGTGACTCTTCAACAAAGTTTCAGTAACGACTTCAGTTAGAATCATCCGTAGCTAGCGGGAATCTCTCACTTATCCCAAAGAAATCGATTTTTGTTGTATTTTAAATTTGATTATTAATTAAGAGTTGGTTAGAACAACTCAATTATCCCGATTATTGAGGGACTTTGATTGTACGATCCATGAGCCTATAAATAAAGAGCTCATGGCATCATTGAAAGGATTCTGATTCTAATTTTTCTGACTAAACTTTTGGGAACTCGGGTTTTCTTGGGGTATTGTTTTGAGAGAAAATTTGTATTCTTGAGAGATAAATTCTGTACTTTTTCACTTACACTTAAGAAACTCAGTTGACACCGGTTCATCTGATCTTAAGTGTAGTTATATATATCTCAACTCCAAGTGGATTAGGCTATTACCAATAAATTGGGACTAAACCACTATAAAATTATTGGTGTCGTATTTTCTCTTGAAGGCTTATTGTAGATTTGACGTCTATTCGTCGTTGGCTAAAATCGTGGTCAACACAACGCTTACTAAGTATATCAACTCACAACCCTCATTGGTTCAGGTATCAGTATACTCTGAATAAATGTATTTCACATACCATACTAACCTTACTCTTTTATGTTTTTCATGCTAACAACCATGATAATGTGAGTAGTATGATACGTCACCAAGTACCATGAACAAAACAGGTCAAGTCGACCACCCCATGGGTGATAGGCTGACCACCATATAGGGCTGATGGATTGGAGTTTCCTCACCAATGCTTTTTTTTTTCATTTTCGGAACATATGTTGAACAAATGTCCTAGAAAAACTTGAGCTTTCTTAGTACTTAAGGTCACATCCTCATTGCTTGTGTATACCCCGATTGTGGGTATAAAAGACTTGGTCACTTGCTACTTGACCATCCCTTGCTTCAAGCATTTAGAGACATAGTACTATCCTTTTCACCCAATGATGGAAGCAACAAATGATTGTCCCACATTGGTAGTCGGGTGATGGTTTCATACTCAGTAGTAATGATACCTATACATAGATGCAGATTGTGTAGCAAGTGTCGATCACGATCTACGTAATCTCTCGTGTACTCGTTATAATGATTGTAGACAGAAGTGTCTAAGTTGGACCAACCGGGTATAGATGGACTAATTGAGCCTATAATGAGTCTTAGATCAAATTATCGATCAGTCCCTCAAGGGCCAGATTCGATTATGATCCGATGATGGCGATTGGTCTTCGAACTTGTCTCTTTTTTAATCGTATGGGTCGATAGGTTCCTCAAGAACCATGATCAAATGTGATCAAATAATGGCAACTGGTCCTCGGACCAGTCTATTTTATTGATCGTATAGGTCAATAGGTTCCTCAAGATCCAAGATCAAACATGATCAAATAAATTGGCGACAAGGTCCTCAGACCAGTCTCTTGTTTGGATCGTGTGGGTTGATAGGGTCCTCAAGAACCAAGATCGAACATGATCCATAATTTGACGACATGGTCTTAGGACCTGTTTCTCTTGTTGATTGTGTGAGTTGATAGGTTCCTCAAGAATCAGGATCAAACATGAGCAAATAGTTTGGCGACAAGGTCCTAGGACCTGTCTCTTTTTTGGATTGTATGGGTCAATATGCTCCTCAAGAACCAAGATCGAACATGATCCATTAATTTGGCGACAAGGTCCTAGGGCCTGTCTCTCTTTTGGATCGTATGGGTCGATAGACTCATCAATAACCAAGATTGAGCATGATCCATTAAATTGGCGACAAGGTCCTAGGACCTGTCTCTCTTTTGGATCATATGGGTCAATAGGTGTTGACGGTAAGAACTCGTCAACATGTCTATTCCCATTAAAAATGTGTGGTTACAAAATTTCTCCCCCTTCTCAGGTGAAGGGAGGTCATATTTATAGTAGAGCACTAATTGTTCATTGTACATGGTGGTCCCTGGGGACACGACTCTGCATATGTAGTCTACATATAGTAGTGGTGCCATAAGTGTGGTGGCCGGCTCCAGTACATGCTCAGGGTCTACGAGAGTACCTCCACTTTAGTACCTAGTTATACCTCCACCATTAGTTTAGTACAAACGTCAGAGGTTGGCTGGGAAGGACCACATCAGGTACCCTATTCGTACAAACACATGATGTTGGTCTTTCACCGGTGTGGAATTTTTAGCATCCACACTTGCCTCCCATTCTACTAGAGGGTCTTCAGGCTCTCTGGTAGACTTCAAGGTGCAATGTTTTTGGGATGCCCGCGAGGTCTTAGCTTGCTTCTTCATTTTGACAATATAGAAAAACACACTTTGGAGTTGAAGACTATTATGAGATTTTGAGAGTGAACGTGAGCCTATCATTGTGCTCCGCAGATCCCAAGGCGCGTGCCCAGCCCCTTCTTGACCATTGATCAAGTATTGGATCCAATGAGTAAGATGAGTTTGCGGTTCTTATAAATAGACCATCATCTCAAGCATGATATATACATTTTCTCTTCTTAGCTTGGTGGTATTGGTGTCTTCACTTCCTCCAAGAGGTAAGAGGTTCAATTCCTCACAAAGACATTTTCAGATTTCTTTCCTCTTTATTATTTAAATTCCTTTCTTTTATGTAAATGTCCATATAAGTGCTTGGAGACCAAAACACCTTTCTCCTTTATCAGACACATACTTTCGACCCTTTGTATTCCTTCGACGTGACGGTACTTTTGACCCTTGACCTTCTTTTGACCGCGACAGTGCTTTTGACCTTTGGCTTCCTTTCGACTGTGACGGTGCTTTCGACCCTTTGCATTCCTTCAACCGCGATGATGCTCAATTTTACTTACTCATAGTATACTTTCTTTCTTTCTTATGTTCAATGGGTCTAAATTAGCACTTCTTGGGATCAATTGCCTTGGCCGAAGCTCCTCGTGAGCTAATCCACACACATGCCCTTGCTTGTACCCCATAGTTGGTCATTTTGAGCACTTGTGTCTAGAGGTTTTGAACCTATTCCTTTGCGTTTTGTAGCACCCCCTTCACCTGCACTTGTACCCTTATTACCAACGAAATGAGGTTTCATGGCATGTGAGGGATCATCTGGCGTTCCTTCGGGGGTTGAGTTTGTAGATTTATCTTCAAACTCGGGGTCCCCCGAGAACAACCCTTACCAAGACTATGACACTTTGAGGAAGGCCCGTATACGTCACCTTGAGCACATGGCCGAGCTTAGGCGTAAAATCTGGATGGTAGAGAGCAAACTAGATTTGTTTTTGAGGGGTGATGGAGTCCCTTTCCCTTCTGACCTTAGTGACCACATTACAAACCTTAGAGTGAGCCTTTTTGATCTACAAATAAAGTTGGAGTTCATGGAGGGAAACCTCCCTCCTGAACCTCCTGCCCCGTTCTCCCCCTATAGTTGCCTTGAGGTCACCCCGGGTTGCCCTCAACCCTTATCTTCAATCCACTCGTGTTCGATACTTCCACACTCAACGCCTCGGTGGAAAACTCTTGCTAGAAAGAAAAAATGGAGGGTAAAGTGCCCTATTTTGACCTCACCTTTTTCCTTGGGTTGTGAAGATATGGCAAAGAGAATGTGGCGACAGGTGGCTCCCGAGAGGCCAGATTCTGGTCCTCTGCTGGCGTCTACTATCGTGTCCAACGTGTTGGAGAACCGACTGTTGGAGTTATCCGAGAAATACCATATTGGCAAGGAGTACAAGCTGTATGTACCTTTCAACAAGTGTCGGGTTGATAATCACCCGTAGGGGTACGTGGCCATGGATGAGCACAACCTGAAGGCGGGAAAAACCATTCCCTTACACCCGTTCTTCATCATGGTCCTCAACCACTTCGACCTTGCTCCGCTCCAGCTGGCGCCTAACAGCTGGTTGACTCTGAGCTGCCTATATATGGCATTTATGGAGCTTAACCCTCGTGCTCCTACGACTCAAGAGGTGCACTTTATGTACAACCTCATGCCCACCCCCAAATCCAAAGGCTTCTATTTCCTGCAAATATCCAATTCCCAGGTCTCTCTGATAGAGAGTTCCGTGTCCAACCCTGGTTCTTGGAAGCAGGACTTTTTCTTCGTGAAAGGTCCCTTTTTCCGTACGTGAACGTTTTCGCTCATCCCCAAGTAAATACTTCAACTTTTTTGTTATTTTTACATCGAATTTGTTATTTTGGAACTTATGCTCATATTGATAAGTGTGTTGAACTTTCAGAGAGCTTCAGTATCCCCGACGTTCCTGAGTTGGTGGCAGCACCAGTGGACACCTTTCTCAATACTGACCTCACTATAAAATGGTCGCCTGTATCTTCAACGTGGCCAACCTTAAACACTATGGTCTATCCACGGTTTTGGAGCCTGATTTTTGGTGGCATATTTCCAAATAAAAAAAGAAGGTGACTCTAGTCGAGCCTCACTCGGATCGGGGTGGTGTGGAGTGGGTGCCCGACGTTCCTAGACGCCCACCCCAGTCATCTCCGTCCCCCAGGGGGTGCCCTCCTTTTGTCCCTATGGACCGCGACAAGGCCTCTCATTCCCATGGTCTGCATGCCATGCCAGGGTGCTTTGTTGTGCCCTTTTCCGAGGACTATGATAATCTTCCTCGTGTTCCCATTAATCATGGTCCTTCGAGGCCCCAATTCCTGATATTCCTGAGCTTCCTCCTCCTTCGGTGAGTGGGTCATCTGTCCCTGCTCACCAGAGTGCCCCTGATTTAGAAGGGATGTCCTGGGTGATTCGCATGGTGGCCTCTTACGGGCAAAGGTATACTCGAATCACCGTGGGTATTCTTGAGACCGAGTGGAGGGGTCTCGGGAATTTTACCATGGTGGAGCTTGGGGAGACCCTTGTGCACTCTACAGCCTGGGTGAGTTTATGCATCTCACATTAGTCTTTCTCTTTTCTTTTTTGGGTTATTTGTTTACTCATCATTTTTTTCTTTTGCTTTCTTGCAGCCTTCTCTAGTGGCTCAACGCTTCGCCGACTCGGCACAGGACCTCTCTTCGTCGAACGCTGACAGGGACCATCTAGCGGTCAAAGTTTAGGAGCTTGAGAGGGAGCATACTACCAAGCTTAAGATGGAGAAGGCCTTGGCGAAGGCCTCTTCATCGTTAAAAAAGAGGAGGAGAGCAGAAGCCAAGGTTGTGATGTTGCAGGAGAGGGTCACTCGCCTAGAGGTTGATCTGGGGGGAGCGGAAACCAAGGCTGTGACATTGCTGGAGAGGGTCACTCTCCTTGAGGCTAATTTGGCTGAGGTCCCTCTACGGAATGTGGAGGCAAAATCCTAAGTTCGATTTCTCCTCCTATGGTGAGCATGCCATCGCCAAGGTGGCCGAGTGGAATGCTCACGGCCGGAGGCCTTGAGATTTTGCTTCTACAGTTTTTTCCTTTTAATTTTATTTGGTTGTATGCTCGTTTGAACCTCATTTTTTTGGAACTTTTCTAAGTCCTGCCACATTATCGCAACTTTCTTTCTCATTTATATATATATATATATGTGATCATTTGTTTTTCCTTCTCTATGCTTGAGGTCCTTTCGATCCCGTAAAAAGGGGTTCGATAGGTCTTTTTTCTTCTTATTATAATTGAGGTCCTTTTGATCCCATGCGAAGGGGTTCGATAGTTCTCTCTTTGGTGCACCTTAATTATTTCTATAAGGATATGTTGACCCTTTGGGTTCTAGGAATCCTTTTATATACTTTTCTGTACGCTTATTATTTCTTGCGAGAAGCGTCCTTCTCATCATTATGCATAGTACTATTTTTGCAAAGGTCTCTTTTAGAACCCTTTTTGGCTAGACGGATTGGTGGTCGCTCTAGACTTATTGATGGATGCTCTTTCCGAGGCTTTTCCTCTCATGGAGGTATCAGCCTTTATTAGGAGGCTCTTCCTGTAGGAGATTTTGACGGGTCTCTTTCAGGTCCCGTTTTGGCTAGACGGCTTGGTGGCTGCTCTAGGCTTATTAGTGGATGCTCTTCCTGAGGCCTTTCCTCTCATTGAGGTATCAACCTTTATCAGGAGGCTCTTCCTGTAGGACCTTTTGACCCTCTTGTTGTTCATAAGGGTAGCTAATCCTTGTGAACTTGAGAGATGCATTGTAAGGTTTTCTTCCTTATTTCCTTCTTTTATATAAGGGTCTCTTTTAGGACCCTTTTTGACTGTGTACTCTGCCCCCCCCCCCCCCCTCCTCCAAGTAGTTGGCGAGATTTATCTCGTCGGGCACTTTGATCATTTTGCTCATGCACTTTAATAATTCCACTTGGTGATAGGTACACAAGAGTTAGATATGTGCTCATGTAAATGAGGAGGGTATCATGCCAACAAAAAACATATTTATTAGAAATAATTAGAGTGCATAGGAAACATTGTTTTTACTTCATATCAGGGCATCTAGGTTACCCCTCTAATCTATAGCTGCTTTTGAGGGGAGGACTCATAACTATGTTGGGGGGCTAACTATGGTAATCCTTTTGATTTATAACACTATGAGTGGAGCTTTACCTAATGCTCCCTCTCAAGTGCATACGCACACCATCGATTTTGACCTCCTTAGTAACTTTGGGATTGAACTCATGTTGGTTTGCGCTCCCATGTACTACCATCGCCTGCACCTATTTTGGCGGTTTCATGACTGTGCGGAGGGACATGTTATAACATTCCCTTGCTTCTTTCTGTTCCCCTTTCTTGCTCGCGACTCCCCTAGGAGTTGGGAATTTTATGGCCAAGTAGTATACCAAGGTTATCGCCTTCAATTCTCTCAGGGAGGGTCTCCCTAATACCGCGTTGAAGGCAGACGAACAACTTACTATGAAAAAGTTTGTCATTACAGTGGTCTGTCTGGGTAGTTCTCCCATGGTGAGGGCCATCTTGATTGTACCCAGGGGCTGTATCGAGTCTCCTGTAAATCCATATAAGGAGGTATTGCCGCTTTAGGTGCTTGATGTTTAGTCCCATCTTTTCTAAATTTGGGTGGTACAGGATGTCTACAGAGCTACCATTGTCAACCAAGACCCAGTGCACCCTCATGTTAGCAAGTTACAGTCAACACCAAGGGATCACTGTGAGGAAAATGCACACCCCATGAGTCTTCTTCAATGAAGGTCATTGAGTCATTCTCCCCCTTAAAATTCTTTGGGGGGTGTTGCTCCAAACTTAAGACGCACGGAGGTGGACTTCTCCTGGCCTCCCTTGCATACTTGTCTTGCCCCTTTCTCGATTCTCCTCCGAACCCTGGCCCTCTGAAGATGGTCCTAACTTCTCCTTACACCTCTAGGGCTACATCTCGTGCCCGTGGTGAGGGTACTCCTTCCTTCGGTCTTTTGTTTTCTTTGTGGGCGTACTTACCCAAGTGTCCCCTACGTATAAGCTCTTCAAATTATATCATCAAATGAGTTCATTTTGCGGTGGTGTGGCTGATGTCTTTATGATACTGACAGTATTTTCCGGGGTCTCTCTTTGACCTATCTCTCTTCATTGGCGGGTGTCTCCTGAAGGGAACCTGATTCTCGTTTGCTACGAAGATATGCTCCCTAGTATGTGTTAGGTCGATGTAGAAGGTGTGGGACGTTTTCCTAGGATCACCTCCGTGTTTGTGCTTCCTCTGGTGGTCATCCCTTGGGCCCTCATACACCCTTTTATTTTTTACATCATTAGAACCTTCAGGGGCCGAGGACTTGACAAGTGATGCCTTCAGGTTCTCATGGCCGTCTTCGACACAAATGTACTTTTGTGCTCATTTGTAGAAATCATCTAAGTCAGTGACCTCCCTCTTGAGCATGTTATCCCACAGCTTACTACCCGGGCGTATTCCGGTCATAATGGCCATTTGTAATTCTCCATGGGTCAAGCTTCCTACTTTGGTTGCCTCCATATTGAACCTATGGATATAGCTCTTTAGATTCTCATTTTCTCCTTGTTTCACGATAGCGAGGCTAGTGCCTAGCATCATGTAATCACGCACGACATGATGTTGTTGGAGAAATTCATCAAAAAATTGTTGCCATGACCTAATGGTCCCTGGCCTTAGCCTCTTGAACCACTTGTATGCAAGGCCCTTTTGTGTGACTGTGAAATAGTGACACCTTGCTCTGCTATTGATTCCTCTCAGCTTCATTAAATTGTTAAAGGTTTCCAAGTGGTACTTGGGTTCTGAGGTGCCCTCATTTGGGGCCATATGAGGTTCTTTAAAGTTAGCGGGGATCCATTCCAACTGGATTTCTCGCGTGAAGGGTGACTCATAGTTGAAATCTTCATCGGTAATGTGCCCCCAAGATGCCGTGATGATCTTGCTCTGAAGGCTCCTCATCTCAGTATCTAGCTTCTGTCGCCTCCTATTCAAAGAGTCCCTCGGTTGGCCTTTGTCTTCTCTCTACCCTTCGGAGGGGCCACAGGAGGTGTCGTCCTTACTTCTGACCTCCTTCTATTAAGCTTTTCTTTTATGTCAGGTGGTGCCTCCTTAGAGGTGACTTCGGCTTCGTTATGAGGGTTAGCGTTATTCTTTTGCTCTGGCCTCTAGGGATGCTTCGCCTGAGGGGTGTTACTAGTGGAGAGTTGAGTCCTCCCATCATCCACGGGGACTGTGGTTTCTCCACCCTCTTGGCCTTTCTCCATTCGTCATGGAATGGGCACGCTTGATTTTCCCTGTAGCAGGTCGTTGAACACTTCTTGCATATTCTCTAAGGTGGCTTCTAGCCTTCGGTTCTTCCGATGTAACTCGCATATTTCCTCTTCGTAAAATTGAGACATGGAGCTCAAGCTTATGGAATGCACTCGATGACTTTTCTATAGTTGGTGCGTTGATGGACCCTGATCTTGCAGGCCAGAGTTCACCACCTGCGGTGGCCTTGGGGGTGGAAACTCTCTGGCATCTCTTGTAGGAGCAACCAATGGTCTTGGATGGTTATCATCAAGCTGGATAGCTGGGGACAAAGCCTCCCTTTCATCTTCAGGAACCATGGGCTCCTATGGTGCACCCACATTTTTGAGTGGCAAAGGATTCTTCATGGAGGCCTTCAGCTGATCTCTGTCGAGGTGGACCTCAACCTCTCGTGGTTCTCTTAGTCGCTTAGAACGTCTTGGCATCTTTCTCTACCGGAATCAATGGAACAACATTGGGTTGACACTTTCCCTTCCCACAAACGACGCCAAACTGTTGACGGTAAGAACTCATGAACGTGTCTATTCCCATGAACAATGTGTGGTTACAAAATTCTCCAAAAATTTCTCCCCCTTCTCAAGTGAAGGGAGGTCATATTTATAGTAGAGCACTATTGGCTCATTGTACATGGTGTTCCCTGGGGACATGACTCTACATATGTAAACTACAGATAGTAGTGGTGTCAGAAGTGTGGTGGTCGGCTCCAGTACATGCTCAGGGTCTACAGGAGAACCTCCACTTTAGTACCTAGTTATACCTCCACCATTTGTTTAGTACGAAGGACCACATCAGGTACCCTATTCGTACGACCACTACTTGTCTGGCGTGGTGTTTAGGGTCAGACGCCTGAGGCATTCAGGGTAGTACCCCCGTACGTACTTCACCTCCTCTTCGTTTGTAGGTACATTCCGTATTTGTACAAACTCCTCGAGCCACAAGTTTTCACCCTCCCAAGGTACCTTATTCCTAAGGGCTTCAAGCGCTGAAATCCTTATATGTTATTATGTTATTCCCAGATGCCTGACAATCAAGGATCTCCCGGGATGGCCCTATGAAAATGAGATGAGAAGGGCCTCTCGACCCCAAGGGCATATTCTGGGCACAAAGTGTGGCTCCATAGGCATCTGGTGTGAGGTGCACGACATGAGGGCATCTCGCATGGTGTTGGTGAGTTAGGGTCATGAGACGTGGTCTGGTGGCGCGAGGCGCCTGGTTCAAAGTGCATGACGCGAGGGCATCTCGCATGGTCTTGGCAAGACGTGGGCTGGTGGCATGAGGCGCCTAATGCGGCTGGTGGTGGGATGCGCCTGGTGTGAAGTTGTGGTGTCTTGTGAGATCGCGGTGCGAGACGTGGGCTGGTGGCGCGAGGCGCCAGGTGCGGCTGGTGGTACCTGGTGTAAGGCTATGGTGTCTTGCGAGACCATGGTGCGAGACGTGGGCTGCGAGCGCGACATGGGTATATTGTAGCTGGCGCCTGGGAGATGTGAGGCGTGTCCCGCTATGCTAGGGCATCATGGCTTCTAGGCACCCGAGCGAGACCTCTGAGTCAAGCGTGAGGCGAGCGCCTCGCAGGACCATTCATGTGAAACGACTGTTTTAGGCATGACACAAGGCCAAAACGGTGGTAATACTGAGACCATGTTTGATGCCTTTTTCACTGAGTCAGTGATCCAAGAGACCAACGGGTCATTGGTCATGGTGGGTTTAGACCTTCAAATGACCATAAACACGTGATGTGGGTCTTTCACCAGTGTGGAATTTTTAGCATCCATAATAGGCTCCTCAAGAACCAAGATCGAACATGATCCATTAAATTTGTGACAAGGTCCTAGTTCTTGTCTCTTTTGGATCGTATGGGTTGATAAGCTCCTCAAGAACCAAGATCGAACATGATCCATTAAATTGGCGACAAGGTCCTAGGACTTGTTCCTTGTTGAATGTAATTTAAAGACTTAAGAGAAACTTAAGAAATTAAATTCATTCATTGAAGCACAATGGTTGTTACATAGATAATTTGAAAATAATACATTTGCAAATTCAAACTCGTGTAGCTGTTGAACAACTTCACTGATAGTACCAGCAGAGGTGTTCGCCATTCCAGGTGTTTTTTATTAGTTCTCCATTCAATCGAGCTATTTTGTGTGTCCATAGTGGGATCACCTCCTCCACAAGGTATGGTGTAACGACCCAAATTTACTAATAGGGCTTAAGGGCCTTGATTAGTGTGCCGGGAGAGCATAATTGGAATATATGTGATTTAATGATTTAAGGCATGTTATATGACTATTTGAATACTTGAGATGCATGACTATGTGTATTAGTATGCATGTGGACCCTGATTAGGTTAGAAGGGCATAATCGTAATTTTGGCCCGTTGCGGGCATAACTGTATATATATATGTGATAATTGATGAGACCACATTATTATGTGGATACATCTGTGATCTGTGATTCGAGAAGATCCTAGTGAGCGGAGTAGCGAAAAAGTCACGACGGGGATTTATACCCGGCTCGGGGCGAGCCTGGGGGTATAAATGGGAATTTAGAGAGTATATTGAGGTTAATTTTGATAATGAGGAATATAATTGGTGATTAATTAGGTGTCAGGAGGTAAGCGGAAAATATTAGAGACACTCGAGGAATTAACGGGAATTTGGGTGAAATGACCAACACGCCCTAGATGCACTTAAAGGTTTAAAATTAAAAGGGAGGGCATTGTGGTCATTTGGATTGCAAGGGATATGTATGCCGAGGCTTTATACTTAGTGAGAATTGTAGAAAAAGGTAGAAGGCTGAGGAAAGAAAGAAAAGAAGGAAAAGAAAGAAAAAGAAAAGGGAGGAAAACAGAGTAGTTTTCTTAGAGTTGGTTTGTGGTTCTCTCACCATTTCTCTTCATTCTTCTTAGAGAAAAACTCAGAAGGGAGCTAGGTTAAGCTGAGTAACAAGAATACTAAGCTAAGCTCGAAGGGTTGGCAAGGGGTTAGCAGGAACACACCAATACTTGAGGTAAGCCTTTGGAGTTTTTAGTTTCTGGTTTGGCTAGTTTGAATTATGGTATCTAAGCTAAGTTGATGGGAATTTTAGGGGAACTCAAGCCAAGGAATTGAGGAAGAACAAGATAAGGAGGTCTAGAGGCTAACTTTAAATCGAATTTCCATCAAAGGTATATATTCTGAGCTTTAAAATTTGATGTTTTGACTAATTTCTGTTGAGTTTCTGAGTTTAGGGTCAACTATGGTGACTTTTGAGATTAGGGATGCATGTGCTTGGGTTTTGAATATTTGGGATGCTTGGGATGAGTGGAGTGTGTTAATAAGCTTGTTTTTGAGTTTGGTGAAGATTTGGAGAAGTTTTGGTTAAATTTGGCTCGAGGAAATCGCAGGAAGGGAAAATGAGGTGTTGCCTGTCTGTGACTAGCGCTACAGCGCTAGCCTCTGGGCGCTGTAGCGCTAGGCCATGCTTTCTAGGGGATTGTGGTTATGCTTGTAGTGCCCTCCTTAGAGCGCTGTAGCGCTGTCCTGTTTCCATAGAGGGGTTTCAGGGTTATTTTCAAGGGTTTTTGACCAAGGGTTCGGGGTTCGATTCCACCACCTTGTTTGGTTGAACTAGGACTTCCCGGGAGGCTTGGGATTGGTCCCGAGGCTAGGTTTTGGATTTGAGGTTTGGTGATGACTTCGATCTATGGTAGTGATTAGGTGAGCGCTAAGGCTCGAGAGGGATCATGCCCAAGGAATCAAGTGAACAAAGTTAGCGAGTCTAAAGGTAAGAAAACTGCACTTGGTTATATGTTTGTGATGGGACTAAGTGCTCCTGATATCTGTATATTCTCAACGATGGTATTATACCATGGGACATGTGATAGTGGCCTAAGGGTGCCGTACACAATATTTGTGCACAGGGCGCGGCTTGGCCACTGGTAGCCGAGGACAGCTTAATATTCACTGAGCTCGGTTTAAGTGGGCCGGAGTCAATGGGATAACGGAGGGTGCGGCCTGAGGGCGCAAACCCTAGTTATCATTTGTGAATTGATGTATGATATGAGTTGATATGTTTAGTATGATGGATACTTGATTATTCTGAATGTTTATATGGTTGAGAATATGTAATGCAATACGAGATTTTGGATTGTCTGTTGATTGCTTATGCTCTGTTGTTGTTGTGTTTTCTTCCTGGGCCTTGGCTCACGGGTGCTACGTGGTGCAGGTAAAGGCAAAGGCAAGATGGACCAATCCTGAGATGGAGAGCTGCGGGGTTGAATGTACATAGCGAGCTGTTCGGTCGCCATGGCCGAGGAGTGGATCAGGACAGAGATTGCCTAATTGTCTGTTTTGCCTTAATATGGCAAATACTGTATTTAGTTCTTGAAATTTTTGTAAATGGTTTTAATCTTAATATTTTTTGGGATCCCGGGTAAACAGGAAATGTTTCTTTATGAGAAATGTGACTTTTAAGACAAAAACATTTTAACCCTAGTTCCTTTATAGTTTCAGTAACATGTTCTTAATTAAACGACTTGATTAGCAAGTCTAGCACTTTTATAAACACACAGTGTAACGGTCTTGACTATCCAGGGCGTTACATATGGCGTCCTAGTACCCCTGCTGAAGTATCCTTAGTGTTTAGGAACACCCTCCTGAGTACTAAGTCTCCAACTTGGAATTTTTTATCTTTCACTCTGCAGTTGAAGTATCTGCCACTTTTTGTTGATGTGATGCTACTCTGAGACTTGCTATCTCTCATCTTTCTTAGATTAAATCGAGCGACTCTTCTATTAGTTGATGGTTTCTCCCATGATTGTATGTCTCTCGTCTATGAGATGGGGGAGTGAGTTCAACTGGAAAAATGGCTTCAAGACCAAACGCCAAAGAGAACGAGGTATGGCCTGTCGCCATCCAAGCCGTCGTTCGATGCGACCATAGGACCTCTAGAAGTAATTTTGGCCAGGCTCCTTTGGCTTGTTCAAGGCAATTCTTCAAAGTGTCTTTTATAGTCTTGTTCACTGCTTCTACTTGACCATTAGTGTAATGCTCTACTACCTTAGAGTCATTACTAAGTGAGTTTAAAATGTGCATTTAACTTGCTAATCAAGCATTTAGCTCAAAAGTGTAACTAAACTATATTAAAATCACATAATTTGAAAATGTAATCATTCATTGAAAATTATAAGTGTTTTACATTAGGGATCCCAAAATACTGTTTATAAATATCTACAACTTAAAATATGTTGAAAGTCGACCACGCAACAAAATAGGATTCAGTACAAAGCATCTCCCAAAAATACCCCTGTCTGTGACAGCCAGGAAGACCAGACATGTACGCGTCGCCTCATGCTCTCCATACTCATGGTTGGTCGGTCTTCCCCTTGCCCTTACCTGCACCACATAGCACCCGTGAGTCGAAGCCCAGCAAGAAAACTCCACACAAATAGATAACACATGCATATCAATTACTCAGGACAAAACAAATCCGCCAACAGGCTAAACACATACAGTTGTGTCATCCCAGGCGCTTTACCAGGCCCTGGGTTCGCGGTCTACACCGTAAGGATATCCCAGGTATCCTTTAGGGTCTTACCCTGGCAACTCACACTCTGCGTGCTAAACGCTGCTCCCCGCCCCCTTGCCGCTCTCGGCCTTCGCCATTCCTGGCCCTTGCCATTCATTCACATATATGCATACATAGCATAATTAATAAAAAAACCTAAACACATATTAACATAATCAATGGGCTATCCCCTGCACATAATCATATAGGGTCGTGCCCTACGACACAACTACGGGGCCTCGCCCTGCTCTATGGGTACAACGGTTTTCTTACCTGTGTCCCAAGATTCTTGAGCACCGCAATCTCGAGCACGGTCCACAAACCCAAGCCTTGCTGAAAACCTAGACACAACAAATACATTGCACTCTCATTACTAACCAATTCATAATCTTCTCCTGGAACCAATCCCGTGCTCTCGGAACCCCCCGTTTCCCAACACAAGGTAGCGGAAGCGTCCCCCGAGCTCCCTGAGCCTAAACCCTAAAAATACATTTTCCCCAGCCCAGAAACTGGCCTAGCGCCGCAACACAACCCTATAGCGGCCGTGGTGCCCAGAGTGGTGCCCTATTCCTGATTAAGACTAGTGCCGCGGCGCGGAAGAACAGAGCCGCAGCGCTCATACGCGAACTCAGAAAATTGGGTTTTTTGCCAACATTTTCCAGAGCCGAAACTCTTCCAAATCAACCCCAAGATACTCCTAAGTTCCAAATAACCTTGAAACCCCATATAGACAGTATGGAAACTCAGAAACAACAACAAGAAGCTCAAATACCCCATCAAACGCATAAATCACCTTATGGTTTTAAACTTTACAAAACTTAAACCACCTTTCAGAAATCTTAAACCACACCAGCAAATTAACTTCAGAGATTCATGAAATTCTTACCTCAAATAGGGATTCGACCTTGAGTTATCTCCAAGTCCAATACGAAGCTTTAATCCCTTGATTCCCAAGCTGAACCTCACAATCACTAAGCCACAATTCCAACTTTTAGCACTCAACTCAAATTCTCAAAAACATGCAGAAAGACTCAATATCAGAGATGAAGCCTTACCTCTGAATTGTTCTTGGCCTAAGCTTGACTCTAGTTGCCCCAATCTCAGCCTTGGATTCCTTCCTTAGTCTCAAAGAAATTCAGCTCTTTTCCACCTTCCTTCCCTAGCTTCTTGGTTCCTCTAGACTTCCAACAAAAACATTCAAATTATGCCTAAGTAAAATAACGCATATGACTTTTCCTCTGCCAAGGATATCTTCTCCTAAGGCCAATTACCACTTTGCCCTTCCTCTTAATAAAATTCCTATACTAACCTCAGGGCCAATTCTGTCATTTCACCAAAATCCCCCTAAGTCCTCGGGTATACCTATAAATCCTCATTTAATCCCGACATGTCTAACTATTACTAAATCACTAACTACTACTCAATAATTCCCGAACACTTTATACTATTCCCAAAAGTATTTGACCCTGGTGTGACTTTCTAGCTAATAGCTCTCTAGGACCGTCTCGGATCGTGCACCATAATTATATCACCACTCACACGTGGTATCAGTCACAATACACATACATATAACTTTTATGCCCCCAACGAGCTAAAATTACAAATATGGCCCTAATAGCCAAATGGGGCCCACATGCATATTTAATCACCGAAACATGCACTTCTAATCACATATTCATTAAATTTACATATTAATAAAATATATCAAGTATTTCCCTCCAGACACGCTAATCAAGGCCCCAAGCCTTATTAGCAAATTTTGGTCGCTACAACTATCCCCTCCTTAAAGAAATTTCATCCTCGAAATTACCTGAACAACTTGGTATACCGTTCCCGCATCTCTGATTCAAGTTCCCATGTCGCCTCCTCAATTTTGTTGTTCCTCCACAACACTTTCACCAAGGCGATGGTCTTGCTCCGCAAGACTTTATCCTTCCGGTCATGAATCTGAACTGGCCTCTCCTCATATGAAAAATCTTGGTCTAGCTCCAAATTCTCATAACTCAGTACATGCATCGAATCTGATACATACTTCCAGAGCATGGATATGTGAAATACATCATGAACCTTGATAAGGCTGGAGGCATTGCCAATCTGTAAGCTACCTCTCCAACCCGCTTCAGAATCTCAAAGGGACCAAAAAACCTAGGGCTCAGTTTGCCTCGAACACCAAACTGTTTCAGTCCTCTTAGAGGTATAACCCTAAGGAACACATGGTCACTGACCTAAAATTCTACGCTCCTGCGTTTCAGGTCCGAGTTACTCTTCTGGCAACTCTGGGAGGCGAGCATTCGAGCTCTAATCTTTTCAATTACCTCATTGGTTCTCTGAATCATTTCAGGACCCAAATAACTCCTCTCACACGTCTCATCCCACTGGATTGGTGACCTGTACTTCCTCCCATAAAGCATCTCATACAGAGCCACTTCGATAGTTGCCTAATAACTTTTGTTGTATGAGAACTCAATCAAAGGGAGATACTTACTCCAAGATCCCCCAAAATCTAGCACATAGGCTCGTAGCATGTCCTCCAGTATCTGAATCATCCTCTCAGACTGTCCATCTGTTTGAGGATGATAAGCGGTACTAAATAGTAACTGCGTGCCCATAGCCTTCTGCAGACTCTCCCAAAACTTGGAGGTGAAGGTGGGGTCTCTGTCGGATACTATCGACCTTAGAGCCCCATGAAGTCGAACAATTTCCTTCACATATAACTCGGCATACTGCTCCACAGTATAAGTCGTCCTGTCAGGTAAAAAGTGGGCGGACTTGGTATACCTATCCACAATCACCCACACCGAGTCATGCTATCCCACAGTCTTCGGCAAACAAACCATGAAATCCATGGTGATATCTTCCCACTTCCACTCTGAAATCCCTAGAGGCTGCAGCAACCCTGCAGGCCTCTGGTGTTCAGCCTTGACCTGCTGACAAGTTAAGCACTTGGCCACATAATCCACCACATCCCTCTTCATGCTAGACCACCAATACAAAGCTCTCAGATCTTGGTACATCTTCGTCGTACCTGGATGTAAGGCGTAGGGAGTGGTATGCAATTCATCTAAGATCTCCCACCAAATATCAGAATCCATCGAAACACAGATCCGACCCTTGTACTTCAATAACCCCATCTCCGAGATAGAGAAGTCCTTAGCTGCCCAGACTAAGACGTTCTCCCTATGACCTCTCAACTGGGGATCCCTCCCCTGCGCCTCCTTGATCCTCTCAAGGAGTGTAGACTGAGGAGTGATGTTCACTAACCGACCAACCACCAACTCCATACCCTCTCTAGTCATCTCCTCAGCTAGCTTATCGGATATATGTCTCGAACTGAACAACTGTCTTGGGCCTTTCTGACTCAATGCATCAGCCACTACATTAGCCTTCCTAGGATGGTATAGGATATCACAATCATAATCCTTAACAAACTCCAGCCACCGTCTTTGACGCATATTCAGATCCTTTTGAGTAAAGAAGTACTTTAAATTCTTATGGTCGGTGTATATCTCGCACTTCTCACCGTATAAATAATGTCTCCAAATCTTAAATACGAATACCACCGCTACCAACTCCAGATCATGCGTGGGATATCTCTACTCCTACTCCTTTAACTGTCTCGATCCATAGGTTATCACCTTTCCAGCTTGCATCAGCACACACCCTAAACCCTGTCTGGAAGCATCACAGTAAACCACAAACTTCTCATTATCTGTCAGCGAACTCAACACTGGCGCGGTGATCAGTTGCCGCTTCACCTCTTTGAAACTGTTCTCACATCTGTCTTTCCAAACATACTTTGTCTTCTTCTTTGTCAATTCTGTCAATGGTGTAGCTATCCTGGAGAACCCCTCAAAAAACCGTCGATAATATCCTGCCAATCCCAGAAAACTTCTAACTTCCGAAACGTTGCTCGGTCTAGGTCAATCTTTCACTGCCTCAATCTTACTTGGGTCAACCAGAATCCCCTCCTTAGTGAAAATATGGCTCTGAAACGTAACTTGCGGTAACCAGAACTCGCACTAGCTGAACTTAGCATATAACCTATGCTCCCTCAATCGTTGCAATACCAATCGCAGATGCTGCTCATGCTCTGTCTCTGACTGAGAATACACTAGAATGTCATCGATGAACACAATCACAAACTTGTCCAAGTAGTCCTTGAAAACCTTGTTCATCATATCCATGAAAGCTGCTGGGGTATTGGTTAATCCAAAGGACATAACCAGAAATTCATAATGTCCATACCTCGTGCGGAAAGCGGTCTTTGGTATGTCCTCTTCTTTAATCCTTAACTGATGCTAACCTGACCGAAGATCAATCTTGGAAAACATTGTACTTCCCTGTAGCTGGTCAAATAAATCGTCGATCCTAGGCAGTGGATACTTATTCTTAATGGTCCACTTGTTCAGCTCCCTTTAGTCAATACACATTGTAAGAGATCCATCCTTCTTCTTAACAAACAACACTGGAGCACCCAATGGCGAGAAACTCGGTCTGATAAACCCCAAATCCAGTAACTCCTACAACTGAATCTTCAACTCTTTCAACTCCGTTGGAGCCATTCTGTAAGGTGTCCTAGATACTGGCTCCGCTCCTGGCACCAACTCAATGACAAACTCGATCTCTAGCTGCGGCGGCAACCCTGGCAGGTCTGCTGGAAATAAATCTGGAAACTCACATATCAATATGGTCTCCCCCGGTCCGACCGACACAACCCTAGAGGTATCCACAACATTCGCTAGGAATCCTATGCAATCTCCCTGCATCAAGTCTCTAGCCTTCAGTGCAGAAATCATAGGTACTCGCGGTCCACTAACTGTCCCCACAAATTCAAAGGGTACCTCCCCTTCTGGCTCAAAGGTCACCATCCTACGCTTGTAGTCAATCATCGCCCTATACTTCGATAACGAATCCATCCCTAGGATCATATCAAAGTCATCCATCGCAAGCTCAATCAGATCAACAGACAATTCCCTACCATCTACCTCTACTAGTAAAGCTCTAACCCATCTCCTAGAGACTACCAGTTCCCCAGTACGCAACAAAGTCTGAAAACCCCTAGCATACGAAACACTAGTTCTACATAGCTGATCTATCATTCTAGCAGACACAAATGAATGAGTAGTTCCCAAGTAAATCAATGCAGAATAAGGAAACCCAGCACTAGAAATCTGACCTGTCAAAACTGATGGGCTAGCCTCCACCTCAGTCTGAGTCAAAGTAAACACTCTGCCAAGAGCGAGACTGTCGCCCTGCTTCGGCTCCTCCTTCCTGACTTGTGGGCACTCCTTCTTCAGATGATTGGCAATCCCATAGACAAAGCAGGCCCTGATCCTGCACTCACCCTCATGTCGTCATCTACACCGGGGACACACTGGAAAACTCCTCTAGTTGTCACCTCCGCCCTGACGGCCACTAAAAGCACCCTGTGCCCTCCTATCCAAGCTAGGAGGAACAAAAGACTCTGGGACCTTCCTCTTCTGCTCACTGGAGCTGCTACCACGGCTAGATCCAATAAAAGGAGGCATCGTCCTCTTGGCATTGCGCCTAATAGCGCTCTCTCTCCAAATCTGATCCTCGGCCCCCTCAGCTGTAAGGGCCTTGCCCACAACCTGAGCATAGGTAGTAGTCTCTGGATCCAAAGTGATCTTTACATCACGGGCGATTATAACATTCAATCCCCGTACAAACCTGTCCCTTCTTGCCGCATCTGTCGGCACTAGATCTGGCGCAAACTTCACCAAACGATCGAACTTCAGAGCATACTCTGTCACGATCATCCGGTTCTAAGTCAGGTTGATAAACTCATCAACCTCCGCAGCTCGGACTGCCACACTGTAATACTTCTCATTGAAAATGTTACTAAACTCTTCCCAGGTCATAACGGTCACATTCCTCCTCTGGACCACCACATCCCACCAGATGTGGGCATCCTCTCTGAACATGTAGCTTGCATGGGTGATCATAACATTCAACCCCCATACAAATCTGTCTCGCATCAGTCGGCACCAAATCCGGTGCGAACTTCGCCAACCGGTCAAATTTCAGAGCATACTCTGTAACAGTCAACCGATTCTGAGTTAGGTTGATGAACTCGTGAACCTTCACAGGTCGGACTACAACATTGTAATACTTCTCATTGAAGATGTTCTTGAATACTTCCCAAGTCATAACTGCCACATTTCTGCTCTGAACCACTACATCCCACCAGATGCGAGCATCTTCTCTGAACATGTAGCTGGCACAAGCTACCCTCTCGTTCCCTTCATCCACTACTCTACCCGCAGTGGGTCTGGTCCACCCTTAAAGGTTGGAGGATGTTTCTTCTTGAACCTCTCATATAAAGGTTCCCACTTGCTCTTCATAATAAGCTGAATCGGAACTGGCGCTACAACCTGCTGAACTGGCAACCCAGTGACCTGTGGAGGGGCCTGCTGCCTCAACTGTCGAAGTTCTTCCTTTGTTCGTTGCAATCTTGCTTCTATTTCGGCAAACATCTGTTCCCAATTCTGTGGGGCAGGTCGAGGGTCCTAACCTTGATTGTCATCCTCGGCCCGACTGTCGCGGAGTCTAGATGATTGTCGAGGCATCTCAACTATATGCCTGCAATCAATGACGCCGCTCATCAGGCATGATAAAAAAATCCAAAACCACCTCCCAATTCACATCAGCCAACGATAACAACAATTCACATAACACAAATAGCATATAACACTCAACGGGCCATGCCCTGACATCATGCATATGTTAACTCATTCATCATGCTCTATATGAAATAAGTAGGAAAACAGGGCATGTAAGCACATATTCAAGCATATAAGTTAATTATCACCAACCAACCCTGAGTCGAGCTTGTCACTGACAGCGAGCGTACATGTTCGGTCAATCTCCAGGAACCATAAACCTTGGCTCGCTCTGATACCAAGTGGTAATTCTTTACTACCTTAGATTCGTTACTAAGTGAGTTTGAAATGTGCATTTAACTTGCTAATCAAGCATTTATCTCAAAAGTGTAACTAAACTGTATTAAAATCACATAATTTGAAAATTTAATCATTCATTGAAAATTATAAGTGTTTTACATTAGGGATCCCAAAATACTATTTATAAATATCTACAACTCAAAATATGTTGAAAGTCGACTACACGAAAAAATAGGATTCAGTACAAAGCATCTCCCAAAAATACCCCTGGCTGTGACAGCCAGGCAGACCAGACATGTACGCGTCGCCTCACGCTCTCCATACTCATGGTTGGTTAGTCTTCCCCTTGCCATTACCTGCACCACAGAGCACCCGTGAGCCGAAGTCCAGCAAGAAAAATCCACACAAATTGATAACACATGCATATCAATTACTCAGCACAAAACAAATCCGCCAACAGGCTAAACATATATGGCCGTGCCGTCCCAGGCACTTTACCAAGCCCTTGGTTCACGGTCTACACCGTAAGGATATCCCATGTATCCTTTAAGGTCTTACCCTGGCAACTCGGACTCCACGTACTAAACGCTGCTCCCGGCCCCCTTGCCGCTCTCGGCCTTCGCCGTTCCCGGCCCTTGCCGTTCATTCACATATATGCATACATAGCATAATTAATCAAACACTCAAACACATATTGACATAATCAATGGGCTATGCCCAACACAATCATATTGGGTCGTGCCCTGCAACACAACTACGGGGCTGAGCCCTGCTTTATGGGTACAACAATTTTCTTACCTATGTCCCGAGCTTCTTGTGCACCGCAATCTCGAGCACGATCCCCAAACCCGAGCCTTGCTGAAAACCTAGTCACAACACATACATAGCACTCTCATTACTAACCAATTTATAATCTTCTCCCGGAACCAATCCCGTGCTCTCGGGACCCCTCGTTTCCCAACACAAGGTAGCAGAAGTGTCCCCCGAACCCCCAGAGCCAAAACCCTAAAAACACACTTTCCCCTACCCAGAAATTGGCCTAGCGCCGCGGCACAACCCTATAGGGGCCGCGGCGCCCAGAGTGGTGCCCTCCTCCTGATTCAGCCTAGCGCCGCAGAGCGGAAGAACAGAGCCGCGACGCTCATTCGCGAACCCAGAAAATTGGGTTTTTCCCCAACATTTTCCCGAGCCAAAACTCTTCCAAATCAACCCCAAGATACTCCCAAGTCCCAAATCAACTTGAAACCCCATATAGATAGTATGGAAACTCAGAAGCAACAACAACAAGCTCAAATACCCTATCAAACCCATAAATCACCTTATGGTTTAAAACTTTACAAAACTTAAACCACCGTTCAGAAATCTTAAACAACACCGGCAAATTAACTTCAGAGACTCACGAAATTCTTACCTCAAATAGGGATTCGACCTTGAGCTATCTCCAAGTCCAATACCAAGCTTTAATCCCTTGATTCCCAAGCTGAACCTCACAATCACTAAGCCAAAATTCCAACTTTCAACACTCAACTCAAATTCTCAAAAACATGCAGAAAGACTCAATATCAGAGATGAAGCCTTACCTCTGAATTGTTCTTGGCCTAAGCTTGACTCTAGTTGCCCCAATCTCAGCCTTGGATTCCTTCCTTAGTCTCAAAGAAATTCATCTCTTTTCCACCTTCCTTCCCTAGCTTCTTGGTTCCTCTAGAATTCCAACAAAAACATTCTGATTATGCCTAAGTAAAATAATGCATATGACTTTTCCTCAGCCAAGGATATCTTCTCCTAAGGCCAAACTACCACTTTTCCCTTCCTCTTAATAAAATTCCTATACTAACCTCAGGGGCAATTCCGTCAATTCACCCAAATCCCGCTAAGTCCTCGGGTATACCTATAATTCCTCGTTAAATCCCGACATGTCTGTCTATTACCATATCACTAACTACTACTCAATAATTCCCGAATACTTTATACTATTCCCAAAATACCCCTAAGCTTTTCCCGAGCCGGGTATTTGACCCCGCTGTGAATTTCTAGCAAAACAACTCTCTAGGACCGTCTCGTATCGTGCACCATAATTATATCACCACTCACATGTGGTATCAGTCACAATACACATAAATATAACATTTATGCCCCCAACGGGCTAAAATTACAAATATGGCCCTAACAGCCAAATGGGGCCCACATGCATATTTAATCACCTAAACATGCACTTCTAATCAAATATTAATTAAATTCACATATTAATACAATATATCAATTATTGCCCTCGAGGCACGCTAATCAAGGCCCCTAGCCTTATTAGCAAATTTGGGTCGCTTCAATTAGCTTGGGGGTGTGCTACTGAGGAAGAGCTCTTTGTGATTCCATGCCTCATACAAAATTCGGTGAACATATCACTGTCGAATTGAGTTGTAACGCCCTGGATAGCCAAGACCATTACACTATGTATTTATAAAAATGCAAGACTTGCTAATCAGGTCATTTAGTTAGAAACGTGTACTAGAACTATAATTGAACTAGGGTTAAAAGATTTTGGCCACAAACGTTGCTTTTCATATACTTAAACATTTTAGTACATGGGATCCCAAAAGAAACAGCGCTTAAAAGACAGTTTACAAAATTTCAGGTTATAGGTACAACTACTAGCCACACTAATGGCAAAACAGACATTTAAGCTTTCCCGTCCTATACCACTCCTCGGTCGTGGAGAATGATCAGCTGACTATGTACATTCAGCCTCAAAGCTCTCCCACTCAGGACTGGTCCACTTTGCTCTTGCCTTTACCTGCACCACGTAGCACCCGTGAGCCAAGGCCCAGCAAGAAACCAGATAACAGAGCATAATCATTAAGCAATCAATTAACAAATGAACAATCAGACAACTCATAAAGCATAACCACATGCTCAACCATCCAGAATAGTTACATAATCAGGCATGCAGCATACCAAGTACATCAATTTACATTAATAACCAATTCACATAGAATAATTAGGGTCGACACCCTTAGGTCGCATCCCTTAACCATCCCATTGACTCCAACCCGCTTAAACCGAGCTCAGTGAATATAAAGTTGTCCTCAGCCACCAGTGGCCGAGCCGCGCCATGTGCGTAAATGTTGATTCCAGCACTCTTAGGTCGTTTATCACATGTCCCATGGCATAATACCATCTATGACATCATACAGATATAGGGAGCTCTTGGTCCCATCATTAAAACATAACCGGGTGCAGTTTCTTACCTTTGAATTCTGGTAGCTTTGATCAATGATGACGACCCTCAAGCACGATCCCTTCCTAGCCCTAGTGTACACCTAGTCATGGACATAAATTAAAATCAACACCAAACTTCAATTCCAAAACCTAGCCTCGGGACCATTCCCGAGCCCTCAGGAAGCCCTAATTCCACTAAACAGGGTGGTGGAATCAAACCCCGAGCCCCTGGGCAAAAACCCTAAGAAATAACCCAAAAACCCTCTTTTGGAAACAGGGTAGCGCTACAGCGCCATAAAGAGGGTGCTATAGCGCTACAAATAGAGTCAAAATGCCCAAACAACCCAGGCCTAGCACTGTAGCACCCAAAGACTACCGCTACAGCACTAGTTACAGTACTCCATCTCTCAGACTTGTCTCCTTCGAACTTCCTCGAACCAAAACCCACCAAAACTCTTCCAAACCACAACTATACTCCAAAATGAGCCCACCATCATCTATATCTCACTCCACACAACCCCACCATATCGAACTTAGCCACATGCACCCCAAAACAAAGAAAAATCCATGTTTGAGCATGAAGCTCAAAAACCCAACAAAAGAGAACCAGAACAGTCCAAAATTCAAGTGTTCAAGCTCATAATTTCTTACCTCAAGTGGGGAATTCGACCTTATGCTATCTTTAGTATTCTTCCAGCCCTAAGCTCATCAGCTCCTCAAGTTATCTCCCTTAATTTCCATCAAACCCAAGCTTAGAAAGCCATTTCAACATCAAAATCAGAAACTGAAGAAAACCTTGAAAACATACCTTAATTGGACTGAATTTCAATAGAACTCCTAGTTCCACCAAGAACCTCAAGTGATAAACTTGACCTAATCCTCCTTTGAACCATAGCTCCAAGAATTCACAAGACATGGTGCAAGAAGATGATAAACTGATCGAGAGAAAAGGGTAAGCCCCAAGTGTTCTGTTTTTCCTTCTTTCCGTTTTGTCTTTTCCCTTTTTCTTTCAGCTTCCCTCTACTTCTAAACATTCCACTAAGTGTAAAAAGGCTGAAATAACTCTTATCCCTTATAAACCAAATGACTATAATACCCTCCCATTAAATCTAAACCCTTTAAACATCCTAAGGGGCATTTTAGTCATTATTCCCAATTCCGGCTAGTTCCTCGAATGTTCCTAACAATTACTGCTTACATCCCTACACCTAACTAATCACCAATTATATCCCTCAATATTAAACGGTTTCGAATATATTTTCTAAATTCCCAAAAATACCCCCGACTCACCCCAAGCCGGGTATAAATCTCCACCGTGACTTTTCTGATAAACCACTCACTAGGATCGCCTCGAGTCACAAGTTACAAATATATCCACATAATAATGTGGTCTCAACAATTTATCACAAATATTTACATTTATGCCCTCAACAGGCCAAAATTACGAATATACCCTTATAACCTAAACAAGGCCTACATGCATACTAGTACGCATAGTCATGCTTCACATTTATCCAATTAGTCATATAAGCATGCATTTAATCATTTAAATCACTCATAATCCAGTTATGCCCTCCCGACACACTAATCAAGGCCCTTAAGCCTTATTAGTAATTTTGGGTTGTCACAACTATACCCTCCTAATGAGAATTTCATCCTCGAAATTTACCTAAACAACTCGGGATACTGATCCTGCATCGCTGACTCAATCTCCCAGGTCGCCTCCTTGAACCTACTATTCCTCCACAAAACCTTAACCAGAGGAATCATCTTATTCCATAGAACTTTATCCTTCCGGTCCAAAATCTGAACCGGTCGTTCCTCATAAGACAGATCTGTCTGCAATTCTAGATCTTCATACTTCACCACATGTGTCGCATCTGAGACGTACTTCCAGAGCATAGAAACATGGAATACGTCATGGACTCTTGACAGCGACGACGACAAAGCTAACCTGTAAGCCACCTGACCAATCCTTTCCAAGATCTCAAAAGGTGTGATGAACCTAGGGCATAGCTTTCCCTTCTTTCCAAACCTCCTCACCCTCGCAGTGGTGAAACTCGAAGGAACACGTGGTCCCCAACCTGGAATTCCACATCTCTACGCTTGGGATCAACATAGCTTTTCTGTTTGCTCTGTGAGGCGAACATCCTAGCTCGGATCTTCTCAATAGCATCATTTGTCTTCTGAACCATATCTGGCCCCAAATACTTCCTCTCACCCATCTCATCCCAATGAATGGGTGATCTACATTTCCTCCCATATAACATCTTGTAGGGAGCCACTCCAATCATTGATTGGTAACTATTGTTGTATGAAAACTCAATCAACGGAAGATACTTACTCCAAGATCCCTCGAAGTCAATCACACATGCTCTGAGCATATCCTCCAATACCTGAATCATCCTCTCAGACTGTCCATCAGTCTGAGGATGAAAGGTCGTGCTGAACTTTAGCTGAGTCCCCATAGCCTTCTGCAAACTACCCCAAAACATGGAGGTAAAGATAAGATCCCGTTCTGACACTATAGACTTAGGAACTCCATGGAGACGCACGATCTCCCTCACATATAACTCTGCATACTGATCCACAGTATATGTCGCCTTCACGGGGAGAAAATGAGCTGACTTGGTGTATCTGTCCACTGTCACCCACACCGAGTCATGAAGCCCTACTACCCTGGGTAAACCTCCCACAAAATCCATTGTAATATTCTCCCATTTCCACTCGGGAATACCCAAAGGCTGAAGCAACCCTGGGTCGTTGATGCTCAGCCTTCACCTATTGACAGGTTAAACATCTGGCTATTGGAACTGTGCCTTGAAAGAATATGTAGTAGACATTGTTTTTATGAAATAAATAAATGAATTGAATTTGTTATGCATATATTTTGTGGACTATCTTATTCTGTGATAATATTAAGTAAATATCAGGAAAATTCCTAAGTTCATATATGTGATCTCAAACACGTATTGGTACGGGAGGATTGTGTTTGAGATAAATGAACTTGAATAGTTCGCAGTAAAATAAAGTTATGGAATCTTTAAATTAATTACTGCAAGTACGGTCCACTAGTATTATGAATACATGTGATCTAGATCCGGATCACTAGTGTGGGAGGAAACTTTAGTGGAGGCGCTTTATATATTAGAGAATATATAGAACTGTACCAGATATGTTTATTAATACTTAGTTAAATACCGTTTCGAAGTATTAATTAAATATATCAACTGATGATCATATAAAAATAGATCTTAATCCTCAAGTTACTATGAACTCATGTTTATGTTATATGAGTTCTTTGATTCACTTGTTAGGGTCTGTCAGAATGATCAGGCTAGAAACTTTTGTTTTGGGAACTCATTAATGTAGATGGTTGGGGACATAGTATACAGATATGGAATCTATGCCTTCTCGCAAGAGATTGAATGATGGTTCTCTTAAGGGTTGACTTTTGGGACTGAAAGGTTATTAAGCTCAAATTCATAATTTAGTTGTGAATTAACCTTCACTAGTAGAGTCAATGGTACTTAAGGAAACAAGAGATAATTAAAATGATAAAACGGTAATTTTATTCCCGATTAATTATGAACCATTATTAGAGGGTCAAGTTGTATGCAATGATTATATCAATGGACGCTTTATGATTATAAAGTACTCAGTAAATGAAATGTTTATAATTACAAGAGTGCAGTCTCATATTTATAGTGGAATAATCATGAGATTAATAAATTAAGATTATTTAATTAAATAGTTTAATTAATAATATCAAATTTATTGGAGCTTGGAATTATAGGTCCATAGGTCCCCATAGCGAATCTATCAACACTGTTCAAGGTAAGAGTTGATATGAAGGAAAAATAGTTTAAAGACATATTTAAGAAGAAATTTATTCTTCAGGCCAAATATGCAATTATATAATAATAGTGATTAATTAATTAATTACAAATTAGTTGTAGTTAACAAAATTAATTAATATTTAATTATTGTATAATTTTCGAAATTATATTAAATAATTAAATTAATTTCAAATTTTAATTAAATAATTAATTAATTATAATTTTCAAAATTATAATAAATTAAATATTTATTTTCGAAAATTTTGGATTTAATTAATTGGTAGAATTAATTAAATATCTTTATTTGAGTGGGAGATAATAATCTGATAAGTTCAAATTGGATTTGAATTTAAAAGATTAATATTTTTTTCAAATAATTAATTATATTTGATAATTAATTTGAATTCAAATTTGAATTAGTTATGAGGTTGTTGGATCTTATCTGAGAAAATAGTTTGAATAAATAATTAAATAAAAATTGAAAAACCAACATCCCTGAAATTAGGGAGGGCTACACGTGCACACACAGTCCATGGACTATGTGTGGCGTGTAGGACAATTTTCAGGGATGAAATTTTCATTTTTATTTAATTAATTAATAAATTAATGGATAATTCAAAAATTGGTTTTTGGATTTTTTCATTAATAGAATAATTAATTAATTAAAAATTAAATTGTAAAATGGTTACAGATTTGTTTTTTAAAATTTGAATATTTTATTTTAAGTATGACTAATCAGAAAAATATTCAGATAGGTGTGTGAGACAACTCTGAACATTCGCTTTGTGAAAAATAGAACGATAGTTTTCTCTCCCTAAAAATAAAGAACCAATTCTCAAGCCTATTCTCTTGATCTCATGAGTTGAGGACATCAAGTAGAATCACAAATACACTATCCTTCATTCTCTAATTGCCCACACATTTCTTGAGGTGTAGAGAACGCTTTGGAAGATCTTGTTGTGAGTACGTGGGAGCGGCTTGGATAGGAAGATCGTTCTAATTTCTAAATACGAAAAGATAGCAAGGATACTTGATAGGCTTCAAGAGGTATGAATTCTATCCTTATCTTGTTTATGATTAATGTATGTATATTAATGGATCTGCATATTTAAAGGTAGTTTAAATATGTTACAAAAATTTTGTTGTACACTGGGCCAACCATACCACAATTCCGCTGCGTATCAGGAAACTCGTTCCTAACACTGGCTATGTACTCCACCACATCCTTCTTCATCCCGAGCCACCAATATAACATCCGTAGATCCTGATACTTCTTTGTGGTGCCCGGATGAAGTGAGTACGACATCGTATGTAACTCATCCAATATCTCTCACCTGATCCCCTCATCAGCTGGAACACAAATCTGTCCCTGATACCGTAGTAAGCAAACCTCTGTAATAGAATAGTCCTTAGCTACTCCCGCTAAGACATTCTCCCTAACCTCCTGTAACTGAGCGTCTACCAATTGACCTTCTTTAATTCGCTCACGTAGGGTTGACTGCGGAGTAATATTGGCTAATCGGCCCACCACCAATTCTATCTCTACTCTGACCATCTCATCAGCTAATTCTCTCGAGATCTGGGTGGAACTATACAACTGACCTGGGCCCCTCCGGTTCAATGCATCTGCAACTACATCAGCTTTCCCTGGATGGTAAAGAATATCACAATCATAGTCCTTTACCAACTCCAGCCAACGTCCCTGCCTCATGTTCAGGTCCTTCTGTGTGAAAAAGTACTTCAAACTCTTGTGATCGGTGTATATCTCGCACTTCTCCCCATATAGATAATGCCGCCAAACCTTCAGTGCGAACACAACCACTGCTAACTCCAAATCATGGGTAGGATACTGCTGCTCGTACTCCTTCAGATGACGTGATGCATAAGCAATGAATTTCTCATTCTGCATCAACACACAGCCTAAACCCACCCTTGACGCATCACAATAAACCACAAACTTTCCTTCCTCCAAAGGAAGACTCAACACAGGTGTAGTAATAAGTCATCGCTTCAATTCTTGGAAACTATTCTCACACTTGTCTGACCAGATAAACTTCAAATTCTTTCGTGTCAATTCTGTGATTGGCGCTGCTATCTTCGAGAAGCCTTCCACAAACCGTCTGTAGTAACCCGCTAAACCAAGAAAACTCCCAACCTCCGAGACGCTCCTTGGCCTCGGCCCATCCCTAACTGCCTCCACCTTAGATGGATCCACCTTAATCCCATCTGCACCAACAATATGTCCAAGGAATATCACTTCTGGTAGCCAAAATTCACATTTCTTAAACTTGACATACAATTGGTGCTCTATCAACCTCTGTAGAACCTGTTGAAGATGAAACTCGTGCTCTGCCTCTGAACTGGAGTACACTAAGATATCTTCGAAGAAGACAATAACGAATTGATCCAGAAAGTCCTTGAACACCCTGTTCATTAGATCCATAAAGGCTGCTGGGGCATTGGTCAAACCAAACGACATGACCAGAAACTCATAGTGCCCATACCTCGTCTGAAAGGTCGTCTTTGGTATGTCCTCGTCCTTGATCCTTAGCTGGTGATAACTAGATCGAAGATCAATCTTTGATAACACCGTCTTACCTTGCAACTGATCGAACAAGTCGTCAATCCTTGGGAGTGGGTACTTCTTCTTGATAGTTAACTTGTTCAATTCCCTGTAGTTTATACACATTCTCAGAGTCTCGTCCTTCTTCTTCACAAATAAAATTGGAGCACCCCATGGCGAGTAGCTAGGCCTGATGAACCCCAAATCCAGAAGCTCCTATAACTATATCTTTGATTCCTTCAGTTCTGCCGGTGCCATTCTATATGGTGCCCTCGACACTGGCTCTGTCCCTAGCGCCAACTCAATAACAAACTAAATCTCCCTACGCGATGGCAATCTAGGTAAGTTCTCAGGAAACACATCCAAGAACTCGCAAACCACTCTAGTTTCCTCCGGTCTTGTTGGCAAAACCCTAGTGGTATCTACCACACTAGCTAGAAAACCTATACATCCTCCCTGTAATAGATCTCTGGCTCTCAGCGCTGATATCATGGGTACGCGGGGTCCATGCATCGCTCCCACAAATACAAAGGGATCCTCGCCCTCCGGCTCAAAGGTCACCATCTTCTTCCTGCAGTTAATCGTAGCTCTGTATCTAACAAGCCAATCCATGCCTAAAATCATATCAAAGTCCTCCATACCCAACTCATTCAAGTCTACTGACAATTCCCTACCATTAACCATCACTGGCAGTGCTCTAATCCACCTCCTAGAAACTACCAGTTCTTCTGTAGGCAAAATAGTCCCAAACCCCGAAGTATAATACTCACTAGGTCTACACAGTCTATCAATTACCTTACTAGAAACAAATGAATGTGTAGCACCAGAGTCAATCAATACAGTAAAAGGAGAGCCAGCACTAGAAAGCTAACTTGTCACTACCGAAGGACTACCCTCAGCCTCCGCCTGTGTTAGGGTGAACACTCGAGCTGGAGTCAAGCTGTCCACCTTCCCTACATCTCCTTTCTTCACTGTTGGCAGTCCTTCTTGAGGTGTCCCACTACCCCGCACACATAACAGGCCTTAGCCCGACATTCGCCTTGATGGCGTCTTCTGCACCTCGTGCACTCAGGATTGCTCCTCCATGAATCACCGCCTCCCTGAAAGCCACCCTGGGTACCCCGACCCCTCCTATCAAGACCAGGAGCAGTCGAAGTATCAGAGTTCTTCCTCTTCAGATCACTGGGGCCTGCGTCCCTACCAGACTTGGAATATGGAGGCACCGCCCTGCGGCCCTCCCGTCTTGCGGCACTCTCCCTTCAGATCTTATTCTTCGCTTCCTCAGTGGTAAGAGCCTTCTCAACTACCTGGGCATAAGTTGTCCCCCAAGGAACTGTTGTAATCCTCACATCTCGGGCTATCATAGCATTAAGCCCTCTGATAAATCTATCATGCCTTGCTGCATCAGTAGGCACAAGATCTGGTGCAAACTTCACAAGTCTGTCAAACTTCATGGCATATTCTGTAACTGTCATGCTGCCCTGAACCAGCCCCACGAACTCATTTACCTTCGCTTCCCTGATGGCAACATTATAATATTTCTGAGTGAATAGATCCTTGAATCCTTCCCAACTCAATGTAGTAACATCTCTGGTCTGTGATGCCACTTCCCACCAATTATGGGCATCCTCTCTCAGCATATATGTGGAACAGGCCACCCAGTCATGTCCTTCTACCCTCATGAAATCCAGGATAGTAGTAATCATGGTCATCCACTATTCGACCTTCAATGGATCAGGTCCTCCCTCAAAGATTGGGGGCTATTGTTTCCTGAACCGCTCATACAATGGCTCCCATTTGTTCCCAACCACTACTGGCTGTACAACTAGTACCACTGCAGGTGGCACGATAGGGGCAGCACTCCCTGATGGAGCCTGCTATCGCAAAATTCGGATCTACTCATCCTGGCTCTGTAGCCGTGCTTTCATGTCTGCCATAAGTTGCTACCAGTTCCCAGGGACTGGCGAAGGGGTCTGGCCCTGGTCATCATCTCTAGTCTCAGGCCTGATGCCGGCTAGTCGCGTAGATTTCTTTGGACGCATAGTTATCCAAGTTAATCTGCAATCAACGACTCGACGGTCAGACTATGATGACAGGGTAATAATCCTTCCATGATCCACCATTGGAACTCAAACATTCTCAAACAATCAAGATATAACAGTTCATCCAAGTATTCATCCATATATTCATTCACATGCATAGCAATGCTAATAAGCATGCCTCAATGTCATCACACAATAGTCAAGTATCTCATGCTTCCTATTATAATACAGATATCAGCATTTATAATCCTTTCTAATCATTTATACATAATTACCAAACACTGAGTCGAGCTTGTCTTTAACGACGAATGTACATGTCCAGCCAGTCTTTAGGAACCCTTAAACCTAGGACGGTCTGATACCAAGTTGTAACGCCCTGGATAGCCAAGACCATTACACTGTGTATTTATAAAAGTGCAAGACTTACTAATCAGGTCATTTAGTTAGAAACGTATACTGAAACTATAATTGAACTAGGGTTAAAATATTTTGGCCACAAAATTTGCTTTTCATATACTTAAACATTTTAGTACATGGGATCCCAAAAGAAACAGCGCTTAAAAGACAGTTTACAAAATTTCAGGTTATAGGTACAACTTCTAGCCACTTTAACGACAAAATAGACATTTAATCTTTCCCGTCCTGTACCACTCCTTGGCCGTGGCGACCGATCAGTTGACTATGTGCATTCAGCCTCAAAGCTCTCCCACTCAGGACTGGTCCACTTTGCTCTTGCCTTTACCTGTACCACGTAGCACCCGTGAGCCAAGGCCCAGCAAGAAACCAGAAAACAAAGCATAATCATTAAGCAATTAATTTACAAATCAACAATCAGACAACTCATAAAGCATAACCACATGCTCAACAATCCATAATAGTTACATAATCAGGCATTCAGCATACCAAGTTCATCAATTCACATTAATAACCAATTCACATATAATAATCAGGGTCGACACCCTTAGGTCGCATCCCTTAACCATCCCATTGACTCCAACCCGCTTAAACCGAGCTCAGTGAATATAAAGTTGTCCTCAGCTACCAGTGGTCGAGCCGCGCCATGTGCGTAAATGTTGATTCCAACACTCTTAGGTCGTTTATCACTTGTCCCATGGCATAATACCATCTATGACATCATACAGATATAGGGAGCTCTTGGTCCCATCATTAAAACATAACCGGGTGCAGTTTCTTACCTTTGAATTCTGGTAGCTTTGATCAATGATGACGACCCTCAAGCACGATCCCTTCCTAGCCCTAGTGTACACCTAGTCATGGACATAAATTAAAATCAACACCAAACGTCAATTCCAAAACCTAGCCTCGGGACCATTCCCGAGCCCTCGGGAAGCCCTAATTCCACTAAACGGGGTGGTGGAATCAAACCCCGAGCCCCTGGGCAAAAACCCTAAGAAATAACCCAAAAACCCTCTTCTGGAAATAGGGTAGCGATACAACGCCATAAAGAGGGTGATATAGCGCTACCAACAGAGCCAAAACGGCCTAGCCATGTAGCGCTAGTGGCGCTACAACACTAGTTACAGCACTCCACCTCTCATACCTGTCTCCTTCGAACTTCCTCGAACTAAAACCCACCAAAACTCTTCCTAACCACAACTATACTCCAAAATGAGCCCACCATCATCTATATCTCACTCTACACAACCCAACCATATAGAACATAGCCACATGCACCCCAAAACAAAGAAAAAACCATGTTTCAGCATGAAGCTCAAAAACCCAACAAAAGAGAACTAGAACAGTCCAGAATTCAAGTGTTCAAGCTCATAATTTCTTACCTCAAGTGGGGAATTCGACCATATGCTATCTTTAGTATTCTTCCAGCCCTAAGCTCACCAGCTCCTCAAGTTTTCTCCCTTAATTTCCATCAAAACCAAGCTTAGAAAACCATTTCAACATCAAAATTAGAAACTGAAGAAATCCTTGAAAACGTACCTTAATTGGACTGAATTTCAATAGAAATCCTTGAAAACGTACCTTAATTGGACTAAACGTCAAGTGCTAAACTTGACCTAATCCTCCTCTGAACAACAGCTCCAAGAATTTACAAGAAATGGTGCAAGAAGATGATAAACCGATCGAGAGAAAAGGGTAAGCCCTAAGTGTTCTGTTTTTCCTTCTTTCCGTTTTGTCTTTTCCCTTTTTCTTTCAGCTTCCCTCAGCTTCTAAACATTCCACTAAGTGTATAAAGGATGAAATAACTCTTATCCCTTATAAACTAAATGACTATAATACACTCCCATTAAATCTAAACCCTTTAAACATCCTAAGGGCATTTTAGTCATTATTCCCAATTCCCGCTAGTTCCTCGAATGTTCCTAACAAATACTACTTACATCCCAACTCCTAACTAATCACCAATTATATTCCTCAATATCAAACGGTCTCCAATATATTTTCTAAATTCCCATAAATACCCCCAGACTCACCCCGAGCCGGGTATAAATCTTCACCGTGACTTTTCCGCTAAACCACTCACTAGGATTGCCTCGAGTCACAAGTTACAAATATATCCACATAATAATGTGGTCTCAACAATTTATCAAAAATATTTACATTTGTGCCCTCAACGGGAAAAAATTACAAATATACCCTTGTAACCTAAACAAGGCCTACAAGCATACTGGTACACATAGTCATGCTTCACATTGATCCAATTAGTCATATAAGCATGCATTTAATCATTTAAATCACTCATAATCCAGTTATTCCCTCCCAGCACACTAATCAAGGCCCTTAAGCCTTATTAGTAATTTTGGGTCGTTACATGAGTCTTATTGTCCGAGACTATCTTCTTTGGTAGGCCAAATCGACATATGATGTAATGCCCGGAATTTCCTAATAAGGTTTAGGACCTTGATTAGGAGGACGGGAGGGCCATAATTGATTTATTATGATATTAAATGATTATGTGCATGTTTATGTGAATTATATTATAATATGATGATAAATGCATGCATGTGAATTTATTTTTAATTATAAGGGAATTTCGGTAATTTGGCCTGTTGAGGGCGTGATTGTATATTTTCAGGCATGTGGGAGTATTATAAATAAGACAACATTATAATGTGGATTTTTTCGAGCCATTCGGCATGAGACGATCTTTGAGTGCAAGTGTTTGGTCTGGTCATTACGGGATTAAGTTCGGGGCTCGGGGTGAGTCTCGAGGTGATTTTAATGATTAGAACATTACCGGGAATTAAAGGGTAATGGGATATGATTTTGTGGTATTTGAGAATATTGAGAATAACGGGAATTAGAGGGTGTTAATTATGATTAACGAGATAGGTGCGAAAGGACGATTGTGCCCGTGGTGGCTGTTACGGTTTATTTTAGACTTGAGGGCATTTAGGTCTTTTCACCCTTAAGGATTTATATCAGCCCTTTAAGGTTGTAGAAAGCTGTAGAAATAGAGTATTGCTCTTCCCTTAAGATGTGTCATTAAATTGTACACATCCATGCTTAGAACAAAAATATTATGTTTTGCCTTATAAATAATGTTCATTGATTTATTTGTTATTTCATTAGATTGATTTACACTAAATGCTTTGAAATTATAATTTTTGAAAAGTGAAGAAAAATCCTATCTTTTTATAAGTAATTTTGCTTAAAGTTATAAATCTATTTGGAAAATGATAGTTTGAATTATTTTAACTATCACTAAAACGTGGGAATCAATATATTAATAAATATTATTAAACTTACATTTTGTGGATTCTAGTATCTTAATAATCTTTTCTTTTAACCCTTATTTTCAAATCATTATTGGTTTATTTTTATTCTCTTAAATAGCTTTATTTTTCAATCTTTTATTTTATGTTCATAATATTAAAACTCATCAATCTTTGGAGCTAGGTTAGAATTTATTACTTTTGATTTAAAATAGTTTTCTTTTTTATTTTAGACAACTCCTTTCGGTTCGATCTCGTGCTTACACGAACACTATATTCCATATACGATTCGTGCGCTAGCGAGTATAAATTTTTAAAACATAGTCGTTTTTGGTCCACCAAGCACTGACTAGTTAAGGTCGGCACTGGTCGCGTATTACTGACCTAAGAGTCAGAAACGGTATAAGCGTCATGAATGCAGGGCTGATAAAATATTAGATCTAATCGATATCAGCATTGAATGAATCTGGGAGCATTGATGTTGGACCGACCTGAAGGTCGATGAAAATTATAAGTGATTGACTAGTCTAGGACAAGTTACTCAAAGCCAGGGCCAATGGCCTAGGTGACTATTTGTCACATGGCTAGGGAGCGAAATCCCATGGTTGTGACTCTATGGTCATGCGATAGGTTGTCTTGGTGACTAGTTCATCAAACACCTATCTTGTTTAAGCTAGTGAAATGATCACTTATCTGCAAAGCCCCGGTGACCCTATCGTCACATGGCTAATCGGAACGGAACCCACCTTAGTGACTATTACAACTGTCACTCTTCTATTTGGGGCTAAAATCTTGGGATGATTATTATGATCATCGGTTGATGTTGTATATTCATCATTACGTGAATTCATTTGCCTGCTTGAATAGGGCTATATTTGCTAGGTGTGTGCCTTATGATTTGATGACATGTTATTACTGTTCATGAGCATATTGAGTTTTCTTGATGGGCTCCGGCTCACGGGTGCTATGTGGTGCAGGTAAAGGCAAAAGAAAGATGGACCATCCTTGAGTTGGCGAGCTTAGGTGACGATGTGTACATATGCAGCTGATCGACCACCACGACTGAGGTTTGAAGAGGAACTATGGTTAAACCCTGTTTTGCCGCTTAGATCGGCTGGTTGTAAATATTTTGTTGTAATAAACTATTAAATTATATTTTTGGGATCCCAATGTATACAGTAAATGTTTTAATGAAACGTTATATCTTAACCAAAATTTTAATCCCTAAACCGCTAATCATACTTAGTTACACGATTTTGCCCAAATGACTCAATTAGCGAGTTTAGCACTGTTTATAAGGCACACTGTAACGGTCCCTGCAGTTTAGGGCGTTACAACTTGGTATCAGAGAAAGCCAAGGTTTATGGTTCCTAAAGACAAGCTGGGCATGTACACTTGTCACTGAAGATAGCTTCACTCAAGGAATGGTAACTATTTCTGTAGTTATGTGCTTAACTGCTTAAATAGAATGTAAATGCTTTACCTACACATTGTATTAGGGAGCATGAGATTCTGATAGAGCCTAACTCTTGATTATATGATTATATGCTCCGTGAATATATGAATGTGATCATATGATTACCTGCTCCATGATTATATAATTGTGATATATGCATGCTAGAGTTGGAGGCATGATGTGAATGTTAGAAGAGCAAGGATTATGATCGAAGTATGAATGCCATGGGTATGTTTTTAGCACTGCAAGTGGCTTGTAAATGTGGTGTGGTAAGATTGTTCCCGTGGGGAAAGCTCTTGATATGCTCATCATGATTAATGGGTCAAGTTATTGACTGCAGATTTAATCAGTAGGTTTATATCCAAGGCAGATAATGGGGCCTGGCGGTGGTTATACTGAGGCTGGGAGTTTTAGTCAGGGATTGAGTTCGTCGTTTGCCCCTCAGAGTTTCCAGCAAATGCTTATAGATTTGCAATCAAGATTGCAGAGGCATGAGGAAGAGATCAGGTGTTTGAAGCAACGACGGAACTTGTCGGGAAACACTTCTTCCTTGGTTATGCCAGGAGTGGCATCAGCTTTGGCTCAGCCTAGGGTTGATAATAGTTATGAATTTCTCTGTGAAAGATTCCAGGAGTATTACCCTCCAGTCTTCGAGGGAGGCCTAGACCCATTCAGAGCTGAGCAATGGATGGGCATGATCAGTTCCATTCTTGACAGTATGGAGCTGTGATAACTCTACAAAATAGAGTCATTTTACCTCTTTTTTATGTGCTAATTGTTGCTTAATTCTTGTGTTTTTAATTGATTTATTAAGTTTTAAAGTAATTTTGAATTTATTGGGTTTATTTTGATTTTTTATATTTTTGTGTATTTTTATAGTTATATTATTGTGAAATGTTATAGTTTAATTATTTAAAATTAATATTGTTAAGTTAGGAGTAAAAAGATGCAATTTTGAGCTCAAATGTTTAAGTAAATTAAGTTTTAATTAAAATTTTCATGGAAATTATATGGTATATTTTATTAGTGAAAATATTTAATTTTAATTTAGTTTATAATTTATTTTGTAGGGAATTTATTGCATTTTTGTGGTTGAAAAGTAAGGAAAAGAAAGAAATAAAAAATGGCAAAATTGAAAGAGAAGAGTAAAAGTGTCACAACTGCACCACCAAAGCTGCCCATGGGCCCAGGCCCAATCTCTCCTCCAGCTTCAATTTTCTTGCCCAGCCGTGTGCCTATTTGAAGCTCCAGCCATCAGCCACGTCTCCTTCTGCTTGCCTTCACATGCCTCAGCCTCCAAGCAGCAAGCAACAAGCAGCTGCCACCTCACTTCCAAGCAGCTGCTTCTCACCACCGTAATGGTCCTAGCCTCTCCAGCCCATCAGCACTCAGGCCCACGATTTCCCTCCCAGCCGACTGCCACCAACAGCCCCCTCTTGAGCCCACAATGTACTTTTTGTCCCCTATGTCTAAAAATGCCAATTTTTACCCAAACTTTTCTACACTTTTTACACAAAAATCATAATCACTCCTACAATTTACCACTATTTACCATATTATTATTAATTTAATCAATTTACTTAATTTAAATTGATTATTTTAATAATCTCATTTTGGCTATAAATAAGGGTTTTGAAGACCATTTTTGAGTGCTTAATTTTTTGTTACCATCTTCTTTTCTCCCATTTTCTCTCTACCATTCTCTCTTCCATTTTGGGTTTTTCAAGAGCATTTTGCAAGTATGTATGTCATTTATTTTGTAATTTCCACTCTAGTTATGTGCTTCTAATCTTTTTCATAAGATTATTAAGATCATGATGAAGCAACTTGTAACTAGGTAATATTTATGTTGTATGTTGATTTCCATTGTAATGCAACAAGTTTATGGATTTTTCTTCTTCATATATGTATTTCATCTTTAATATCTCATATTTTAGATTGTTAGATAATATGCACTTTGTTCTTCATTTTGCAAAAACATAATATTCTTTGTGTAAGATGTGTCATTAAATTGTACACATCCATGCTTAGAACAAAAATATTATGTTTTGCCTTATAAATAATGTTCATTGATTTATGTGTTATTTCATTAGATTGATTTACACTAAATGCTTTGAAATTATAATTTTGAAAAGCGAAGAAAAATCCTATCTTTTTAGAAGTAATTTGTGCTTAAAATTATAAATCTATTTTGAAAATGATAGTTTGATTTATTTTAACTATCACTTAAACTTGGGAATCAATATACTAATAAATATTATTAAACTTACATTTTGTGGATTCTAGTATCTTAATAATCTTTTCTTTTAACACTTATTTTCAAATCATTATTGGCTTGTTTTTATTCTCTTGAATAACTTTATTTTTCAATTTTTTATTTTATGTTCATAATATTAAAATTCATCAATCTTTGGAGCTAGGTTAGAATTTATTACTTTTGATTTAAAATAGTTTTCTTTTATTTTATTTTATTTTAGACAACTCCTTTGGGTTCGATCTCGTGCTTACACAAACACTATATTCCATATACGATTCGTGCGCTTGCGAGTTATAAATATTTAAAACATACCCGTTTTGGGTCCATCAGGCTGGTAGGTCACGATAGGGTGGCTTTTGCAACATTTGTGCTGCGGGATGATGCCTGGACGTGGTGGGAAGTAGTATCCCAGACACGAGACACAACTATGATGGATTGGAAATAATTTAGGCAGCTGTTCAATGAAAAATATTACTATGATGTAGCCAAGACTGCTAAGATGAATGAGTTTGTGAATCTCGTTCAAGCTAATGCAACAGTAATCGAGTATGTTAACAGATTTGATGGGTTGGCCAAGTTGCCTTTTGACATGGTACCCACAAATGTAGCTCGGAAGGAAAATTTTGTTCAGGGATTGAATCCTGGAATAGCTCGGGGCATTAGAGTTGCCCCAGTGTATGAAATCTCTACCTATGCTCAGATGGTAGAGAAGGCTCTTGCTGTTGGGAGCAGGAGAAATGAGAAGAAGAGTGCTAGGGAGCACAGAGCTCGGATAGTGGTACCTCCACTTATTGGAGCAATCAAGAATGAAAGCTGGAAGAAAATTTATCCAATATGCACTCGGTACAAGAAGCGTCATCTGGGAGAATGCCGAGCAAAGGCATGTTTCGCATGTGACATGGTTGGGCATATTGTGAAGAAAATGCTAAGATAGGATGAGCAAAAGAGGGTAGACAGCTCGATTCCAACTCGAGTGTTTATTCCGAGGCAGTCAAAGTCTGAGACTGAGACTAGTTCCTCAAGGGTGGTAGGTCAGTTTTCTAGTTTTGATTTTTGAGTTATGCTAACTAGTTTTGGTGCCATGCTATTCCTTTGTTTGTTGCATATAGAGGGGCATAAAGATGATATGCAAATCACATGGTTATGTTGTGATGGGAAAGAGGTACTGTATTGGTGACTTAAGAGATGAGTAGGGTTATAATGAAAAGGACTCATCAATGATTATGATAAAGTTGGTTATGACTGACTTTAGGATGATCCTGGATTTGGATTGGTTAAGTAATTATGGGGCAATGCTAAATGGCAAGGAAAGTATAGTAACTCTTGAGCTTGAGAGTGGAAAGCCTTGTGACAGCTGGCACTATGCATGGATTTGGTATGTTTATGACATCTGTAGTGAGAGCTAGAGTTTTATGGTAGAGAGATGCATGGAACTCTTAGCTAGTGTGGTGGATACAACTTAGATTGTGCCAGTGGAGTCAAGACAGACTAGACTAGTCTGTGAGTTTCTGGATATGCTTCCAGGGGATTTGCCAGGGTTCCTTTATGTGAAGAGATAGAATGGTAAATGGATTGGTGCCAGGAATGGAAACAGGTTTTAGGGCACTGTTTTGAATGGCTTAGTGGAGTTGTAAGAATTAAAGGTTCAGCTAGTGAGTTAGATGGTATTCTCTAAGGTGGATCTTAGATCTGGTTAGTACCAGTTAGAGATCATGGAGAAGGATAAACATATGATTGTTTGTATCAGGTAAGGGGCACTGGGAGTGCTTAGTTATGATTTGAGAGGGTAATTAACGTTGAGTTATCTTGATGAATTAGATGGACAGAGCATTCAGAGGATTATTTGAATGAGATTTGTGATCGTCTTGGACGATGGTATTATGATGTATTCTTTGCGGAGATTTGCCAAGGTCAAGGAACGCCTTAGGGGCAGGAGTTTTCTTGGGTTGTAAGGATATTACAAGTGCCTTGGGAAAGAGTTCTGAGTCTTCTTACAGATCAGAATCAGTTTGTAAGTGGTTATGACACCTCAGTGACAGGGAAAAGGATTGCCTATGCAATATGTTGGTTAAAGTATCTGACCAGAACTAGAGTAGAGTTTCTGGTGGGCCAGGTGGTCATTTTGATGTTTGAAATTATCATTTCGGAAAGGATTAAAAGGAAAGATGACTAAGTGAACCACAGATAAGAAAGATTGAGTGGAAAGTCTTAGCTGGATTAACTAAGGATTAAACAGTGTTAGGTATGAGTTTATTGTGGTATAAGGATCGAATTTGAAATCTGATGGACACTGAGATTAATTGGGAGATTTTGGATGAATCTCATGTTATTCTTGTATTCTCTTCATTCAGGTATCATGGAAATGTAGCAGGATATGAAAGCTTTATAGTGGTGGCCTAGGATGGAGAGGGGCATAATGGAATACTTTGAAAAGTTCTTAACCTGTTAGCAGGTCAAGACAAAACATCAAAAGTCAGTGGGGCCATTGTAGTCTTTCAGTATTTTATATTGGAAATAAGAAAGCATCACGATGGGTTTCGCGGTGGGATTGCCCAGGTTAGTGGAACAACGTGACTTGGCATTGGGTCATTGTGGACCAGTATTTAAAGTGAGTTTATTTTTGTCAGCAAGGATGAATAATATAGATGATCAGTATTCAGATCTCTATGTGAGAGAGAGATAGTGGGCCTTCATGAAATTCAAGGTCTATCTTATCAGATGAAGACTTTATTATTACTTCCAGGTTATGGGAGGGTTGAAGAAGGCGGTGAATATATAAATGGGATTCAGTACAGTTTATTATTCTCAGACTGATGGTAAGTTAGAGAAAGAAAAAGAGAGAGTCATCCAGTATTGGAAAGGTACCTTATGAGATGAGGTATGTTTGAGAATGTTTATCACCCGTTCATTGGAATGAGATGGGTGAGATGTTGATTCTGGATCATTGAGTTGTGAGAATCTGAAGATTGAGGCTAAGTTATCCTGTAAGGAATAGCTAGTCCAGATATGAGACAAAAAGAATAAGGTTCTGAGGAAAAAAGTTATACCTTGGGTTAAGGTATGTTGCAGAAAAAGTGAGGTCGAGGGAACGACCTAGGAAACTGGAATTAGTTATGCAGAATTTATATTCCAGACTATTCAGATAAATTTTGAGGATGAAATTTTCGTAAGGAGGGGATAGTTGTAATGCCCGAAATTTCCTAATAAGGTTTAGGACCTTGATTAGGAGGCCGGGAGGGCCATAATTGATTTATTACGATAATAAATGATTATATGCATGTTTATGTGAATTATATTATAATATGATGATAAATGCATGCATATGGGTCTATTTTCAATTATAAGGGAATTTTGGTAATTTGGCCCGTTGAGGGCGTAATTGTATATTTTCATGCATGTAGGTGAATTATAAATAAGACAACATTATAATGTGGATTTGTTCGAGCCATTCGGCGTGAGACGATCTTTGAATGCAAGTGTTTGTTCTGGTCATAACAGGATTAACTTCGAGGCTCGGGGTGAGTCTCGAGGTGATTTTAATGATTAGAACATTACCAGGAATTAAAGGGTAATGGGATATGATTTATTGGTATTTGAGAATATTAAGAATAACAGGAATTGGAGGGTGTTAATTATGATTAACGAGATTGGTACGAAAGGATGATTGTGCCCTTGGTGGCAGTTAAGGTTTATTTTAGAATTGAGGGCATTTAGGTCTTTTCACCCTTAAGGATTTATATCAGCCATTTAAAGTTGTAGAAAGCTAAAGAAAACAGAGTCTTGCTCTTCCCTTCTCTCGCGATGGTCATTTCTCTCCCATTTCTATTTGAGTTTTCAAGCTCTTTTTGAGGAACCAAGCCGAGGAACCAAGCAGTGATAAGACAGGGTTGTGTTCCACCATTGAAGAGGGTGTGATTATGAGATTAAGGTGAGCTTTTAGCCATTAAAACTCTTGGTCTTGCTCTATTTACATTTGAGTTTCGTTTGGGTTTTTGAATTGGAAAGTTGTGGATTCAATGAGGTTTTTTGCTAGGGTTCTTGGGGTTGTGATGCCAAGGACATGTGGGGATGGTTTCTGGGTTCATTTGGGACTCAATTTGATGTTTGGAAGCATTGGAATCAAGTTGGGAATGAAGGAGTCGAAGGAGAAAGGTTCAAGGGCACTTCAGGCTGGAGGTAGCTACAGCGCCCACAAGGGGGCGCTACAGCGCTACCCAGGGATGCTTGGGGCGGTTTTGGTTCTGTGAAGAGCACTGGGGCGCTACCCTGTTTCTTCATAATCCCGTTTTGAGTGTTTTTAAGGGTTTTAGGATCGAGGTTTCAATCCTTAAGGCCCGGGATCGAATCTACTCACCGTGTGGGTATATTTCGAGGTCCCGAGAGTGGGGTTGGGTCAAGATCCTATTATTGTTGATTTTCATTAATGGAGGTTATAATTGGTTATGATTAGGTAACCGCTAAAGGATTAAAAGGTTGATCGTTCTCAAGGGTCGTTCTTGTTCTAATTCTCGCTTAAACAAGAGGTAAGAAAATGGCACCCTATGTATATGACATGCATGGTTATTTTTTATGCATGTTGGATGTTTACATGTGATGCATGTGTTGCATGAGAAACATGTGATTAGGGCATGTTATGAATATTGAATATGAGATTGTTCAGAGCTTGAGTCTCTGTGTTTATGCATGATCCTAATTATGCTAGCAATTGTTAAGTAAGCATGTTGAATGCCCCATATTCGGATATTTGACATATGATATATGTTTGATAGCATTGATTACTTGTGTATGGCACTGACTAGTCAGGGTCGGCACTGGTTGCGTATTACTGACCTGAGAGTCAGAAACAGCATAAGCGTCATGAATGCAGGGCCAATAAAAGATTAGATCTAATTGATATCTATGTTGTATGACTCTAGGAGCATTGATGTTGGACCTACCAAAAGGTCGATGAAAATTATAAGCGCTTGACTAGTCTAGGACCATTTACTCAGAGCCAGGGCCAAAGGCCTAGGTGACTGTTTGTCACATGGCTAGGGAGCGGAATCCCATGGTTGTGACTATATGGTCATGCGATAGGTTTTCTTGGTGACTAGTTCATCAAACACTTATCTTGTTTAAGCTAGTGAAATGATCAATTATCTGCAAAGCCCCGGTGACCCTATCGTTACATGGCTAATGAGAACGGAACCCACCTTAGTGACTATTACAACTGTCACTCTTCTATTTGGGGCTAAAAGCCCGGGATGATTATTATGATCATCGGTTGATGTTGTATATTAATCAATACGTGAATTCATTTGACTGCTTGAATAGGGCTATATTTGCTAGGCGTGTGCCTTATGATTCGATGACATGTTATTAATGTTCATGAGCATATTGAGTTTTCTTGCTGGGCTTCGGCTCACAGGTGCTATGTCGTGCAGGTAAAGGCAAAAGAAAGTTGGACCATCCTTGAGTTGGAGAGCTTATGTAATGCTCTAGATAGCCAAGACTGCTACACTGTGTGTTTATAAAGATGCATGACTTGCTAATCAAGTCATTTAGTTAAAACGTGATACTGAAACCACTAATGAACTAGGGTTAAAAGGTTTTGGTCTCAAAAGTGTACATTTTATATAACAAAACATTTTACACATGGGATCCCAAAAAGGAACAGCGTTCGAAATTCAGTTTACAAAACTTCCAAAGTTTAAACAACCACTAGCCATTCTAAGGCAAAACAGACATTTCTAGTTCCCCTATTCCTGTTTTCCCATCAACCGTGGCGGTTGAGCAGCTGGTCATGTACATTCAGCTCACAGAGCTCTCCAAGTCAGGGTTGATCAAGTTTGCCCTTGCCTTTACCTGAACCATGTTGCACTCGTGAGCCAAGGCCCTGCAAGAAAACATAATGTGCATCACAAACAATAACAACAACAACAACAACAACAACAACAGATGAATAGTCCTTTAAGCATGATCAAACACTTAATACTCATATTAATCACATAGCACGTATTCAGAATCAAAGATGCAACCAAGTATTAATAACAATCAAGTTACATGATAATCAGGGGAGACAACTTAGGCCGCACCCTCTGTTTACCTCACTGGCTCCGGCCCGCTTAAACCGAGCTCAGTGCATAATAAGCTGTCCTCGGCTACCAGTGGCCAAGCCGCGCCCTGAGCGCTAGTGTAACCTTGGCACTCTTAGGCCGTTGGTTTACTGTTTATATGGCATAATACCATCCTTTCAAAGCATACATATTAGGGAACCCTTAGTCCCATTACAAATACACAACCGGGTGCAGTTTTCTTACCTTTAATTTCCACATTCACTGACTACGAGCGACGACTCTCGAGCACGATCCACTTCCTGAGCCCTAGCTTAACACCTACTCACGGCCAAGGCCATTGATTCCATTAATATTCAAATAAAGGTTCCAGGGTACAATGCTATCTTCTGGGACATCGTATTCCACCAAACACAGTGGTGGAATTGACCCCGTGCACCTTAGGTTAGGTTCGCGCGCTTAAAATCCCCAAAAGAAAAAAAATGCACCTAAGGGCTGCGATCCCTAAAACCTAGCCGCGGCCCTCCCCTAAAACAGAAACCAAGCCTCTCTGAAGGCAGACATGCGTCGCGGCCCTGCCCTGTGGCGCCACGGCGCTCCCCTTCGGCAGAGCCTCTGTGGCTCCTTTGCTTCGTAGGGCCGCAGCGCTCTAGAACAGAGTCACAGCCCAACCCTCCGTGCCCAGAAAATCCACCATTTCTAACATCCTAACCTTATTCAAAACCACCCCAAAGCACCCTAATACCAAAACCCATTAATCACAAGACTTTTAGCATGATCCTAACAGCATAATCCAATAGAAATCCATCTTAAAAACCCCTCAAAATCCCATTTTGATTTCTAAAACCCAACAGCTCAAAAACACAAAAATCAGTCATGCAAACTCATATTTTAACCTCTAAATTACGAATTGAAGCTTACCTTCTTTGATGAACCACTTCCTTAACAATTTCTGAGCCAAAACTCAAGCTTCTCAGCTCTAATTCAGTCCTTAAATATTCAAACCATAAACACCCTTAATATTCAGTCAAAACTCAGAATTCTTATCCTCAAACATAAAACTCAATTCTTACCTTGGCCTTGGTTGAGGGTTTCTTGATTAGAGCTGAGCTAATTCCTCAAACTTCAGTTCAAATCCTCTGAATTCCAGCTAAAATTTCTAAGTTCCGTGTTTTTCCTTTGAGAGAGAAAAAGAGAGGAAGAGGGAAGTGTCGGTCTAATTTGTTCTACTGTTTTCTAAAGCCTCTTAAGTATATCCTTAAGTGATTAAGCTAATCCCAAGGCTCGGGGTACCGGAAACGTCCCCGAGGGCAAAATGGTAATCTTCCCCAAAAATTCTCTCCTAAGCTTCCTAACCTCAAATATATCTCCATCTATTTATTTCTATAACCCGATAACCCAAATAATCATCCAATACCCAAATTATCCCTTGACTTACCCCAAGTCAAATATTAAGCCCTGTTGTGACTTTCCTGCTATCTAGCTCCCTAAGATCGCCTCAAATCGCACGCTGTTGAACTTCCCACATAATGATGTGGTCCTCATAGATATAACATTTAGCCACATTTACATTCATATAATTATACATTAAATCAATAAATTCACACATAAACCAACTATGCCCTCCCGGCACACTAATCAAGGCCCTTGAGCCGTATTAGTGATTTTGGGTCGTTACAACTATCCCCTCCTACTGAGAATTTTGTCCTCGAAATTTACCTGAATAGCTCGGGATACTGATCCCGCATTGCTACCTCTAACTCTCAGGTCGCTTCCTCGAGCTTGTTATTCCTCCACAACACTTTAATTAACGGAATCGTCTTTTTCCGTAGAACTTTGTCCTTCAGATCCAAAATCTGAATCGATCGCTCTTCATAGGACAAATCTTTCTGTAACTCTAAGTCCTCATACTTTTGCATATGTGTCATATCTGAAACATACTTCCACAACATGGAGACATGGAGAACATCATGAACTCCCGACAACGACGGTGGCAAGGCCCACCTGTAAGCTACCTGTCCAATCCTCTCTAAAATGTCAAAAGGTCCAACAAACCGAGGGCTTAGGTTGCCCTTTACTCCAAATCTCCTCACCCCTCTCAGTAGTGAAACTCGCAGAAACATGTGGTCCCCAACCTGGAACTCCACGCCCCTACGCTTAGGATCAGCATAGCTTTTTTGTCTACTCTGCGAAGCAAGCATTCTGGCTCAAATCTTCTCAATAGCTTCATTAGTCTTCTAAACCATGTCTGGCCCCAAATACTTTCTCTCACCCATCTCATCCCAATGAATGGGTGATATGCACTTCCTTCCGTATAACATCTCATAAGGAGCCACTCCAATCATGGACTGATAATTTTTGTTATACGAGAACTCAATCAACGGAAGATACTTAATCCAAGATCCCTCGAAATCAATCACACACGCCCTAAGCATGTCCTCCAACACCTGAATCGTCCTCTCAGACTATCCTTCAGTCTGAGGATGAAAAGCTGTGATAAACCTCAACTAGGTCCCCATAGCTCTCTGCAGAGCTCCCCAAAACTTGGAGGTAAAGATAGGGTCTCGATTAGATACAATAGACTTTGGAACTCCATGGAGATGAACTATCTCCCTCACATACAACTCTACATACTGTTCCACCGTATAAGTCAATTTCACTGGCAGAAAATGAGGTGACTTGGTGTATCTGTCCACTATCACCCACACCGAGTCACAAAGTCCCACTGTCCTGGGTAGTCATCCCACAAAATCCATCGTGATGTCCTCCCACTTCCACTCTGGGATGCCTAGAGATTGAAGCAATCCCGCTGGTCGCTGATGCTCAGCCTTTACCTACTGACATGTCAAACATCTAGCCACATACTCTACCACATCCTTCTTCATCCCAAGCCACCAATACAATGTCTGTAGATCCTGATACATCTTCGTGGTACCCGGATGAAGCGAATATGGCGTAGTGTGAGATTCATCCAGTATCTCTCGTCTGATCCCCTCATCCGTCGGAACACAAATCTGTCCCTGATATTGAAGCATACAGTCTCCGAAATAGAAAAAATCCTTAGCTACCCCTGGTAAGACGTTCCACCTAACCTCTTGAAGCTGCGCATCTACTAATTACCCCTCCTTGATCCTCTCTAGCAGGGTCGACTCTAAGGTAATATTTGCTAACTGGCCAACCACCAATTCTATCTTTGGCCTGGCCATCTCATCAACTAACTCTCTTGAGATCTGGGTGGAGCTGTACAACTGTCCTGGGCCCCTCCTACTTAACGCATCTTCCACCACATTGGCCTTCCCTGGGTGGTAAAGGATATCACAGTCATAATCCTTAACCAGCTCCAACCAACTCCTCTGTCTCATATTCAGATCCTTCTGAGTGAAGAAATATTTCAAACTTTTATGGTCAGTGTATATCTCGCATTTCTCCCCATACAGGTAATGACGCCACACCTTCAGGGCGAATACCACTGCCGCCAGCTCCAAATCATGGGTAGGATATCGCTGTTCATACTCCTTCAGCTGTCGCGATGCGTAAGCTATAACTTTCTCATTCTGCATCAGCACGCAACCTAAACCCATTCTCAATGCATCACAGTAAACTACAAACATTCCTTCCTCCAAAGGTAGACTTAGCACAGGTGCAGAAATATGTCGTCGCTTAAACTCTTGGAAATTGTTCTCACACTTCTCTAACCAAACAAACTTTTGATTCTTTCTTGTCAATTTTGTCATCGATGAAGAAATCTTTGAAAATCCCACCACAAACCGCCTGTAATAACCTGCCAACCCAAGGAAACTCTGCACCTCCAAGGTGTTCCTTGGCCTCAGTCAATCTCTCACCGCTTCCACCTTGGACGGATCCACCTTAATCCCCTCTGCGCCAACTACATGTCCAAGAAAAGTCACCTCAGGCAACAAAAACTCACACTTTTTAAACATGGCATATAACTGATGCTCCCTTAACCTCTGTAAAACCTGTCGAAGATGCTGCCCATGCTCTGCCTCTAAACTGAAGTATACTAGAATATCGTCGATGAAGACAATGACAAACTGATCCAAGAAGTCCTTGAACACCCTGTTCATCAAATCCATAAAAGTTGTTGGGGCATTGGTCAAACCAAAAGACATGACCAAGAACTCATAGTGCCCATATCGCGTCCGGAAGGCCGTCTTTGATATATCCTCATCTTTGATCCTCAGCTGGTGATAACCAGATCGTAGATCAATCTTTGAGAACACCGTCTTTCCCTGCAGCTGATCAAACAAGTCATCAATCCTCGGTAGAGGGTACTTATTCTTAATAGTCAACTTGTTCAATTCTCTGTAGTCTATACACATTCTCAGGGTCCCGTCTTTCTTCTTAACAAACAACACTGGAGAGCCCCATGGAGAGTAACTAGGTATGATGAATCCCCAATCTAGAAGCTCCTGCAACTGTATCTTTAGTTCCTTCAACTCCACTGGTGCCATTCTATACGGTGTCCTTGCTACTGGCTCTATCCCCAGTGCTAGCTCAATAACAAACTGAATCTCCCTGCGTGGCGGCAATCCAGGTAGCTCCTTAGGGAATACGTCCAAAAACTCACAAACCACCCTGGTCTCTCCTGGCCCTGCTGGCAACATCTTGGTAGTGTCCACCACACTAGCCAGAAAACCTATACATCCACCCTGTAACAAGTCTCTGGCCCTCAACGCAAAAATTATGGGTACGCGGGGTCCACACACTGCACCCACAAAGATGAAAGGATCCTCTCCCTCAGGTTCAAAAGTCACCATCTTCTTCCTGCAGTCAATAGTAGCCTCATATCTAACCAATCAGTCCATCCCTAAGATCATATCAAAATCTTCAATGTCCAACTCAATCAGATCTACTGAAAGTTCCCTACTATCAACCATCACTGGCAGTGCTCTAATCCATATTCTAGAAACTACCAGTTCCCCTGTAGGCAACAAATTCCCAAACCCCGCGTTCGAAAGTCAGTTTACAAAACTTCCAAAGTTTAAACAACCACTAGCCATTCTAAGGAAAAACAGACATTTCTGGTTCCCCTATTCCTATTTTCCCATCAACCGTGGCGCCTGAGTAGTTGGTCATGTACATTCAGCTCACAGAGCTCTCCAAGTCAGGGCTGATCAAGTTTTCCCTTGCCTTTACCTGCACCACATAGCACCCATGAGCCAAGGCCTAACGAGAAAACATAATGTGCATCATAAACAACAACAACAACAGATGAATAGTCCTTTAAGCATGATCAAACACTTAATACTCATATTAATCACATAGCACGTATTCAGAATCAAAGATGCAACCAAGTATTAATAACAATCAAGTTACATGATAATCAGTGCCGACAACTTAGGCCTCACCCTCTATTTACCCCACTGGCTTCGGCCCGCTTAAACCGAGCTCAGTGCATAATAAGTTGTCCTCGGCTATCAGTGGCCGAGCCGCGCCCTGTGCACTAATGTAATCTTGGCACTCTTAGGCCATTGGTTTACTGTTTATATGGCATAATACCATCCTTTCAAAGCATACATATTAGGGAACCCTTAGTCCCATTACAAATACACAACCGGGTGCAGTTTTCTTACCTTTAATTACCACGTTCACTGACTACGAGCGACGACTCTCGAGCACGATCCGCTTCCTGAGCCCTAGCTTAACACCTAGTCACGACCAAGGTCATGGATTCCATTAATATTCAAATAAAGGTTCCTGGGTACAATACTAGCTTCCGGGACATCGTATTCTACCAAACACGGTGGTGGAATTAACCCCGTGCACCTTAGGTTAGGTTCCCGCGCTTAAAATCCCCAAAGATAAAAAATGCACCTAAGGGCTGCGACCCCTGAAACCTTGCCGTAACCCGCCCTAAAACTAAAACCAAGCCTCTTTGAAGGCAGACACGCACCGCGGCCCTGCCCTGTGGCGCCACGGCGCTCCCCTTCGGCAGAGCCTCCGTGGCTCCTTTGCTTTGTAGGGCCGCAGCGCTCTAGAACAGAGCCGCGGCCCAACCCTCTGTGCCCAGAAAATCCACCATTTCTAACATCATAACCTTATTCAAAACCACCCAAAGCACCCTAATACCAAAACCCATTAATCACAAGGCTTTTAGCATGATCCTAACAGCATAATCCAATAGAAATCCAGCTTAAAAACCCCTCAAAATGCCATTTTGATTTCTAAAACCCAACAGCTCAAAAACACAAAAACCAGTCATGTAAACTCATATTTTAACATCTAAATTACGAATTGAAGCTTACTTTCTTTGATGAACCACTTCCTTAACAATTTCTGAGCCAAAACTCAAGCTTCTCAGCTCCAATTCAGTCCTTAAATATTCAAACCATAAACACCCTTAATATTCAGTCAAAACTCAGAATTCTAATCCTCAAACATAAAACTCAATTCTTACCTTGGCCTTGGTTGAGTGTTCCTTGATTAGAGATGAGCTAATTCCTCAAACTTCAGTTCAAATCCTCTGAATTCTAGCTAAAACTTCTAAGTTCCGTGTTTTTCCTTTGAGAGAGAAAAAGAGAGGAAGAGGGAAGTGTCGGTCTAATTTGTTCTACTGTTTTCTAAAGCCTCTTAAGTCTATCCTTAAGTGATTATGCTAATCCCAAGGCTCGGGGTACCGGAAACGTCACCGAGGGCAAAATGGTAATCTTCCCCAAAAATTCCTGCCTAAGCTTCCTAACCTCAAATATATCTCCATATATTTATTTCCATAACCCGATAACCCAAATAATCATCCAATACCAAAATTACCCCTTGACTTACCCTAAGTCAAATAGTAAGCCCCGTTGTGACTTTCCCGCTAACTGGCTCCCTAGGATCGCCTCAAATCACACGCTGCTGAACTTCCCACATATATAACATTTAGCCACATTTACATTCATATAATCATATATTAAATCAATAAATTCACACATAAACCAATTATGCCCTCCCGACACACTAATCAAGGCCCTTGAGCTGTATTAGTGATTTTGGGTCGTTACAGCTTAGGTGACGATGTGTACATATGTAGCTGCTCGACCACCATGGCTGAGGTTTGAAGAGGAACTATGGTTAAACCCTGTTTTGCCGCTTAGATCGGCTGGTTGTAAATATTTTGTTGTAATAAACCTTTAAATTATATTTTTGGGATCCCAATGTATACAGTAAACGTTCTAATGAAACGCTATACCTTAACCAAAATTTTTAATCCCTAAACCGCTAATCATACTTAGTTACACGATTTTGGCCAAATGACTCGATTAGCGAGTTTAGCACTATTTATAAGGCACACCGTAACGGTCCCTGGAGTTTAGGGCGTTACATATGATATTCTTCACCACAAAGTCTAAGACTTTCTTCGAGGTTATGGTGGTGAGCGGTTCTTCTTTAGTCCATTTGGTGAAGTAGTCTATGGCTACAACAGCAAATTGGACTCCTCCACTTCCTGTGGGTAGCTTTCCGTTCAGGTCGATTCCCTATACAGCGAAGGGCCAAGGGCTTTGCATTTATATTAATTCATTAGATGTTGCCCGAGGTATCTTGGAGAACATCTGAAACGTGTGGCTTCTTCTGACATACTCCATTGAGTCTTCATTCATCGTTGGCCAAAATTATCTCTATCTTCGGATTTTCTTTGATAGGCTCTGCCCCCAGCGTGTTCTCCACAAAACCACTTGTGTACCTCGATCATTAACAGCTTTGACTGGTCAGGTGTAACGCACCTTAGTAGTTGTAGGGAGTACCCTCGTCGGTATAGGACCTCTTCGACTATCATATATCGTGCAGCTTGTCTCACCAATTTCCTTGCTTTGTGTCGATCGCTGGGTATTACTCCATTGTTGAGATAGTTAATAATAGGGGTCATCCATGTATCTCCTAACTCAACAGGTAGTGCCTCTTGCTTGGTTATGCTTCTTTCCACCAAGTATTCGACGAGAACGACATTCAGGGTGTCTGCATCTTTGGCATTAGCATTCTGCTCCCTCGGGACTTGTATAATTGAGTATTTTTTGAAACATGTCAACAGGTGCTTCACCTTGTTTAGGTACTGCACCATCCTAAGTCCCTTGGCTTGATACTCCCCCAGTACTTGGTACACTACTAGTTGGGAATCGTTGAATATCTCCAGGGATTGTGCATGCACATCCCGAGATAAGTGTACTTAGCCTCATTGTTTGAAGTGTTGAATCCAAATTTGAGAGGACAATGGATTCGGTGATTCTTCGAAGTTATCAGTATGATTCCTGAATCTGAGTTGTGTTCATTGGATGCTCCATCAACATATAGCTTCCATACAAGAGTATCTCCTTCCTTCTCGGTATCTCCATTCTCCGATTGGTAGGAAGGATCTTCAAGGTTGGTGCCTTCGACATTGAAGTCTGCCAATGCTTGTCCTTTTATCTCCATCCTTGAATGATAAGTGATATCAAACTTTCCTAGTTCCATTGCCTACTTGAGCAATCGTCTTGAGGCCTCTGGTTTATGAAGAACTTGTCTCACTAGTTGATCGGTCAAGACTCGGATCGAGTGAACTTGGAAATATGGACGTAGCTTTCGAGGGGTGATTACTCTATAGTAGGCTAGCTTTTCAAGAGGGGATACCTAGACTCCAAACCTACTAACCTTTTACTGATATAGTACACAAGGTGATGTACCCTGTTCTCTTCTTTTACTAAAGCGGCACTGATTGCATGCTCGGTGATTGCCAAATAGATAAATAATACTTCACCATATATTGGCTTCGCTAGGATGGGAGGTTGAGCGAGATGCTCCTTCAAGGCTTGGAAAGCTTTCTCGCACTCCTCGGTCCATTGGGTCTTCTTGCTGCTCCTTAGTAGGTTAAAAAAGGGACACACTTTTCCGTTGACTTTGATATGAACCTACTTAGTGCAACTACTCTCCCTGTTAAGCTTTGCACTTCTTTGATTGTGGTAGGTGACTTCATGTCGATCAATGCTTTGATCTTCTCGGGGTTAGCCTCGATTCCACGTGAATTGACTATGTATCCAAGAAAGTTACCAGAACCAACTCCAAATGAGCACTTGAGAGGGTTTAACTTCATGATATACTTTCTAAGTATTGCAAAGCATTCCTCCAAGTCTAGAACATGCCCTTTATTGGACTGACCAATGTGTCATCGACGTATACCTCCATATTTTTGCCGATCAAGTCTCGAAACATGCCATTCACTAAATGCTGGTGTGTGGCTCCTACATTCTTCAAGTCGAATGGCATCACCTTATAACAGTACAATCCCTTGTTTGTCTGGAAGTTGGAATGTTCCTTGCCAGGAGGGTGCATACTTATTTGATTATACCAAGAATATGCATCCATGAATGAGAGTATTTCATGTCTTGTAGTTGCATCGACCAGTTGGTCTATTCTGGGTAGTGGGAAGCAGTCTTTGGGGCAGGCCTTATTTAGATCTGTAAAGTCCACACATGTCCTCCACTTCCCATTTGGCTTTGGGACCAGCTCGAGGTTTGATACCCAATTTGGGTAGTAGGCCTCCCTTATAAAATCAGTTTCCTTGAGCTGCTCGACCTCTTCCTTCGGGGCTTGAGATTGGTCTTTGTCAAGCAGTCTCCTCTTTTGCTACACCAGTGGGTAGTTTTTGTCCACATTGAGGACATGGCTTATCACGGATGGAGAAATTCCAACCATGTCCTTATGTGACCAGGAAAAAACGTCTTGGTTCTTCTTCAAAAATTCTACCAACTGTGCCTTAATTTCCACCTTTAGCTCCTTCTCGACTTTCATTACTTTAGTCGGGTCCTCCTCATCTAGTAGGACTTCATCAAGATCTTCGACCGGTCCTACCCCCATGAAATCATCCCCAAAGCGAGGATCGATGACGATTTCATTTCCCTCGCTTTGGGAAACTTGCTACAATAACAAATCTTCGTTAAAAGGAGCCCTCAGCTCCAATAGAGTGTTTCTTTCAACGTCAACTTCCATGTTGACAACCTCATCGGTTTTTTCCTTCTCTTCACATCAGGTTACTACCATGTTGTTTACGCATGGTCCATTCTTTTCCTTGACCACTGACGCATTATAGCATTATCGTGCCTCCCTTTGGTTACTCTGTACGTATCCTTGCACTACGCTTGTGGGGAACTTCAAAGATAGATGCCAGATAGACACTGCTGCGTGTAATGCCACCAGGAAGGGTCTCCTGAGCACTACATTGTAAGCCGATGAGCAATATACCGCTAGGAACTCTGTCATCATAGTCTCGTGCCTGGGGGAATCCCCCACCATGACCAGTAGTATGATAGCTCCTGCTAGTGCTAGGCATTCTCCCGTGAACCCATATATCACTTGGGAACACGTTTTCATGTCCTTGACCGTGAGTTTCATCTTCCCGAGGGATGTTTTATAGATGATATCTACTGAGCTTCCCATATCCACCAATAATTTCTTCACTCGGGCATTGGCAATTTGAATGGTCAGGAGCAGAGGGTCATTATGGGGGTATCTCACGTGCTTGGTGTCATTCTCTGTAAAAGTGAGAGTTTCACTTTCATACTTTGGATTCTTTGAAGACCGCTCCTCAAATGACATGCACTAGGAAGACTCCCCTACCTCATGTCTTAGGGTCATTGCATATTGCTCACGAGCACCATTATTGTTGCTTGTTATATGGAGTCCCCCACATATGGTATCCAATGTGAAGTCTATGGCCGCTGGCTCCAGTGGTGGACTCCTTTGCCTTCGAAACTCTGGATCCCTGCTAGGGGTTTCGATCTTGACTCAGTACCTCGAGAGTTTCCCTAATCAGAGGAGAAACTCTATCTCATCCTTCAATTGTTTTCACTCGTTTGTGTCGTGCCCATAATCATTATGGAAATGACAAAACTTATTCTTGTCCCTCTTTCCTTTTGAACGCAAGGGTGGTGGCTTTCGATATGGTACCTTCTAATATATTTCCAAGTAAATCTTATCCCTTGATGTATTCAGGACAGTATAATTGATGAACCTGGGCTGGTAGGGCTGATGCTGACTTAGCTTTCTTTTCTCCAACCTGCTCGGCCCCTGAGGTGCTCATCTTCTTACCGTTGCCCCCATTGCTGCCCTAAGGGTTTGCATCATTCTTATCTGCCTTGATAGTGGTCATATGGTTTATGCCTTTTTCTTTTTTCATGATAGCATCATCTAGCTTCATGTATTTGTTTGCTAGGTCCAGGAACTCCTGTAAGGTGTTGATGGGGTTCCTGTGTATGCTATCCCACAAGGGACTACGATAAATTATTCTTGTTGAGATGGAAACGAACATCCCTTTATCTCCTACCGTGGATGCTCGGTTTGCCTCTCTCATGAATCTTTGGATGTAGTTCTTCAGGGATTCATCCTTCCCTTGCTTGATGTCAGCAAGCTGATCGGCATAAATTGGTTGAATCCGTCCGGCACTAAAGACCTTGCAAAATTCCTTCCTGAACTGCTCCTAAGAAGTGATGGATCCAGGTTTGAATTTCCAATACCATTCCTGAGTTGAGTCAGAGAGAGTGGTAGGGAATACTCTGCACCTATAATCATGCTCCACACCGAGTCTCCATCTGATCCTCGAACATTCCAATGTGTCATACTGGGTCCTCCTTCCTAGTGTATGTTGGGAGTTTCGGGGTCTTGTATTTCGGTGGTGGTTAAGCATCTTGGATATTAGCACTGAAGGGACTCCCACTTCTATGAGCTAGCTCGATATTGGAAGGTTTCTTTGTCAGACCCTGGACAGCCACAACAAGTGCATCTATTTGAGCCTGCACTGCCGGTGGGATCGCTGCTCCAGGTGGGGTAGACGTCCCTGGTACCCTCTCTTGAGCGCGAGTCCTCTTGTTGATGACTTCCCTCAGATCCTGAGGTTGTGCATCTTTCCTAAGCCTATCGAACACGGTATTGGTGTTGTTCATCGGTTCCTTTCCCTTGCGAGATTGAGGGTGTAGGGGTGGTAGGTCTGTCTTGCCCTTGTCGGTGCGAACCTGCCCCCGTCCTCTCCTCCTATATGACTTTGAGATTTTGATCGGCCATTTCCATTCCTGTCACACGTCTCAGATGTTAGACCTTCATATCCTACGTTGTTTCATCTGTCCCCCTAGGAGGGGGCATTCAGGTTGGTAACACTCTTACTCCGAGATGAAGTGTTATTCTTCTTAGTCATGGAGGAGGCAGTCTTGGACTGTGCCTCTTCATCCTGTCTCTGAGAAAGTGGCTCTGAGAGTGTCCTTGGGGTTCGAATCCTCCCCTGGGACTCCCTGTTACTATTGTCTTGCATTCCTGCTGCTTTGGCCTGAGCCTCCCTAACTGCCTGAGCAGCAGCTTCAACGTTACCTCGAGCTAACTGAGTAGCCACCTCTAGGGCCACAACAGCCTCCTGGTGCCTCTGGTCAGCTTCCAGCTCCCTCTGGAACATCCTCTGGACCTACTCATCTATCTCCCATCATTGTCATTCCATAGTCGCCCTCTGGAGGGAAATTTCTGTAGAAAAGGCCTCCTGCCTCGCTAGAAATTGCACCATCTCCTCCTGGTGAGCATCTTATGGATCTTCTGCATCAGGTTGGTCTCCAACCTCCACCTGAGGTTCGTTAATGGGATCGATGGGATCCTGAGTGGTGGAATCCCTGGGAGCCGTCTTCTTTGTCTGAATGGATTTCGGAGGCATCATAAAACTGATGAAAGTGTGTTTCTTGATTTCGTACTCTCAATGAAAGCACCAAAATGTTGACCTGTGAAATTGGTCAATGGTCATATGTACAGTATACAAAACATTTTGAATGAAATAAATATAATATACGACAAAGTACAAATATCTTAAACAAACACACATAAATTTTATAGTGGTTCAGCCCTGTTCTGATGAACACTCATAACCTAATCCACTTAGTTTTTAGTATTGAATTACTCGATAGACAATTACAATGATGAACAGAGATATTCACTCGTTGCTAATTTTCCCAGAGTTTCTCCCAAAATATTTGTCAGATCCCCCTCAATGAAGCCCCGAGTCCTTTATTTATAGTACCCAGGGGTTGTTACATGATCAGTAAGAGTGGGATTGTGGTTTGGTACACGATCATTGGGAGTGGAGTTACGTGTCCACCTTCCCATGATTATGAGATCATGGGTCTTTCCGTTGTCTTTTTTCAATCGTGGTCAATAATGCCCGATTGAGACCTTAAAAAACACTAAGTATAGTTTGGTCTATGAAATTTAGGTGTTAGGCTCGATGACCCTTTAGAGCTTGGGTGCTAGGCCTGTGATCTTCTGGGTGTTAGGCCTGTTGATCTTTTGGGTGCTAGGCCTGTTGATCTCAGTCTAAACGAGTGTGAGTTTTACCCGTCTTTAGAAGTGTAGGCCGACCACCCTATGGAGGATAGGGTGGGCCGACCATCCCGAGGGGTTCTTGGGCATACTTGGACCGACCACCCTAGGGGTTGGGGTCAGGCCGATCACCCCTAGGGGTTAGAGCCAAGCCGACCACCCCTAGGGGGTTTTGGCCTGGTCGATTTCTCTATAGGTCCTGGATTGCTCATCGGTGTTTTTTCAATACTTGGTAATTTTTCCCTAATTTGTCATGCCACGTGTCGCTCTCTCATTTGCCACATCATCCTTGGATTTTTTAGGGATAACAATTATTATTATATTTTTAATTTTTAATTTTGTATTATATATTATTATAATATTAATATTTTATAACACTTGAGTTTATATTAAAATGATTATTAAATATATAATTTTGTATTACAAATTATTATAATAATAGTTTATAATATTTGAATTTATATTAATATAATTATTAAATATTTATTTTACTATATTTTTTTAATTATTTTTAAAAACATATTCTGTTAAATATTTATAATATAACATTAAAGTTAATAAAAAAATCCATTAAACCAATACATAATTTTTATATAAAAAGAATATAAATATATTTATACTATATATAAATGCGTGGATCGCTTGTACGGAGTCATTCTTCTTTTTTGTTTTTTTCTTAATTTGTCTTTTCTGTTAAATAGTATATATATATATATAATATATATACACTAATTATATCATATTCATTTGTAATTGTATATACACAATATACATTATATTGTATTAAGTATACGGGGTCATCTTTTTTTTTTTCTTAATTTTTTTTTCTGTTGTACAGTATATATATATATAATATACACTAATTATATCATGTTCATTGGTAGTTGTATATGCACAATATACAATATAGTATCGATATTGTTGACGCGGTTCTTCGCCAACAGGTAACTAAGAAAATAAGAGAAAGGGATTAGTGCTGAATAATGAACCGAAACAGATGAATGATCTTAAAATGGACTGATGACACAAATATATTTTTAGGTGGTTCAAAGGTTAAAATCCTGCTACTCCACCGGCCAATATTATTGCTATATCTCTGGTATTCTTTACAGGGTATTTCGTTACACAATAGAATCCAACCTTTTGCAACTCCCAGGGTCTCCATATTTATAGGAGAGGGCACCTGGGAGTTGGTAAGGGGGGTCATTCCGTGACCTTCTTACCCATCATGTCACTTCTGTGACATTCATAATTAATTCCTAAAACCTGACAAATGAAGTGTGGTCTAATCAATAGGTAAGGGGGATAATGGGCCGCATGGCCCAACCCAGTCATGGGTGCCTGAACACGCACGTTCATGCTGCGTGTCCGAGAATTCAGGGATATATCAGACACGTGATGTCTGATATATGCACGTTTACATTGCGTGGTTGACTTTATAAAGGGTCACGGCTTCCAACTCCAGCTCATGCCTCGAGCTGGATGCCTTCTTGACCTGCGGTCTTCATATTCCTGACTCAGCCCTTAAATAATCTTGATAAACCTTTGATTACCTCGAGCTAAAGAGGTAGGACCTGACGACAGTAGCTCCGGCCACTTGGTATCCACGTGGCTGATATAATTATGCCATATCTCAGCTCGCTAATAGCCCGTGGAAAATTAGGGCATACATTTTCCCCCCAAGCCTCTGCTCTTGGCACACGACGTCATCTGGGGCCACAGTGGGGGATTTTAGGCTTCTCCATGGACTCCCCATATTCCACCTATTACGCAGGCGCTGAATACGTGGAGCATCGTGGTTGGAGACGGTACGTCTTCCGAGAACCGCATTAAATGGCCTAGCCTATACTCAGCCGTCGTTTCGCCTTTCGAGTGGAGAGCCTCGGATCCCACATCAGGGCAATCCAACGGCCCTCCTCACATGGCCTTTCACGTATATAAAAGGGGTGGCCACCTTACGCATGGGCCACCCGTTCATTCAAAAAATTTCTAAAATTTCCCATCTTCTTCTCTCTTCTCACCCTCAAAGAACCCTATTTTTCTCCCGGTTACCGTTCCCAGCATTCCAGAAGATCAGGTGCAAGGGCTCATTTGAGGTTTTGGTACCAGTTATCCCGTCGAGGCCCCAACGCAAATGACCCCTTCATCTCCCCCACAGCAAAACACTTTGTAAGTTTTCTGATTGTGCATGCTTTAAATTTTCTCTTCACTGTAGCCTAGGTAAATAGTTACTGTAGCTGCATGCAATATTCTGCTGGTTTTTGTGAGTATGGAGGGTGTAGGTTTTTATTTTAGGGCATCGATTGTAGAAGAAAACCATTTAAGAGCATGGTTCATAGGGTGCGCTTTCTGGGGAAATCTTCTGGGTAGGATTTTTTTGGTATGCTTGTTTAAAATATCCAGCATTTTGGGTGCAAAACCGGGTAGCCTAGGGGACACGCCTCACAGGCGGTTTTGCACTCCTTGCCTATTGAAACTTTCCTTCCAAGGAAAACTCTTATCCTGACCCTCCTAACACACGAATTCTGAGTAATCAGGGATCTGTTGGGAGCACAGGCGCATGTTCAAAGAACCGTGTGATCTCACTCTCCACGGGCTGAGCTTACCTCATCCCGTGCAAAGGAAACACTTCTCTTCAGATTCTTTCTTATGTTTAGGTCGCCCTTTCTAAAATTTCTTCTTTTGTTCGCTAGGCGACCAGATGGGACCCAAGAAGAACGCTCCTAAGAAGACCGCAGGCAGCTCGTCCTCCCAACAATCCAAAGGAAAGGAGGTGATGACAGACTCCCCAATCCTCGTCTTCGGGCCGGCCGTGGAGCAGGAGCGAGGTGGCGCCTGATTCTTTCTTCGAGGCCGAGAGGATCGTCTCGAAGATCACCGACTAGGGGAAAGTGAATAAAATATTCCTTTCCCACAATATCGAGCTGGGGAGGGGCGCCCTGATCGCCCGACCTCCCGCAGAAGGTGAGCAGAGCTGCGCCCCGCTCGATGAGGAATATGTAGCTTGGAGTGACGAGCACTTCAAGGCTGGGGCCTTCCTCCCGCTAGACCAATACTTCGCCGACTTCCTGAACTACGTGAAGTTGGCTCCTTTCCAGCTCCCCCCCAACTCCTACCGTTTGTTGGCAGGGTTGAGATATCTGTTCCTGAAACAGGAATGGGAGGTCCCCACTCTGGCAGACATCTTATATTTTTTCTGCCTCAAGGCCAGCCCGGAGCAGCGGGGGCGAGGCGACAGGTTCTATTACCTGACTCGCTTTCCAAACATGGCTGCGGTCATCGAGCTGCCCAGCCACCCCAACGACTTCAAAGACCAGTTCTTTATGTCCAAGGGGTTTTTCAACTGCGAACTTCTTTACTTCAACCGTCCTCGTAAGTACCTTTTACTCTTAGCTCGTAAGTTAAGTATTGATTAGCTCCCCTTTATCAGTTTCTGACTTATAACAATTTTGCAGCCATTTTCGCGAGGACAGACAAGTCTATGATTCTCGGGAGTCAGTACGAGACACTGGCGGATCTGCCCCCCGGTGAGAAGGACTATTGCCAGCTCGTGACAGACGAGACGATGTTGGCATGCAAACTGATCTCTCCAGGCCAGACTTTGGCCCTGAGGTGACCCCGGGGGCTTCCCCTAGCTCGCGAGATGAGGCCCATCCCCAAGGAGGAGGCCGCGGGGGAAGGAGAGGACGAGGATGAGGAGGACGAGGTGCCCCTCGTAAGGACGAGGAGGAAGTGGGCGCTGGAGGTCGCCCAAGGAACGGACGAGGAGAGAATCTGGTCTGGAGCAGCCCCAGGTCCCTCTGGGCAAGGTAATCCTTACATTTTTCAGGGGCTTAGATAGGGCCACCGCCGACCCCTGGTTAGCTAGGTTCAATCCCAACTAGCCCATCCAACGCCATCGAAACGACCCAGACCTCGACGTAACCCTACTCCAGTGTGTCGACCAGCTCGTGCTGGATTACGAGAGTAGCCGCCCTAGGGGTACTGTAGTCGTAGACAACACCTAAGCCTTTAGGTCGGCCCCCTTTGAGGAGTATGGGACTAATCTCTGGTCGTGGCCCTCTCTTCGGGAGGGTACTGTAGCTCCGGGTCTTAGGCAATATGTAGAAGAGTCTAGTCCCGAACTAGATTCGGACCCAAAACCTGTTCCAGCTCGCGAAGTCATTGTCTTAGATTCCCCCGCAGAAGCTCCAGGGCCGATGGTCGTGACCATAGATTCCTCTTCTAGCTCGGGGGGTAGGATCCCTTTCAATATATATATATATACTTGAGTTCCGCTTTTTCCTTCTTATTTGTGTTGTTCTTGCATAAATGCTTACTTGTATACTAATGTTGTCTTTGTTTTGCCAGAGGAGATGTCTCAGCCTGGGAACAGAGACCTACGAGCTATGTTCACCGGAGGGAACTCTTCCGCTGGGGCCTTTGGGCCCAAAATGAAGAAGCTCCAGGTGGCAAAGAAAGCCACTGGGACACCATCCAAGTCCCCTGCAAAGGGGAAAGACCAGACCCCAGCTGCCCAGGCTAAGGCACCTCCACGAGCTCCCGCCTTTGTTTGGGATATGGAGGCGGAGCCCGGGACTTTGGCAGCTGCAGTCCCCGAGGTGTGCATTCCAATGGACCCCCAAGCCTTGGAGAAAATTCCTGACGTCTTTCGGGGGACGGTGTACGAGACGGCGACCTACACCGTCGACCACTACTACACCGCCACCGAAAGGGACCTGTGGGCGATCGAAACAAGGATCCCGGAGAGCGTGATGGAGTCTTCACTGGGAATGGCTCTAACGGTAAACTGGCTTTACATTTTGTACTCTTTGGTTATCATGCATCGCACGTTCTCTCCCTTTTTTTTTCTAAGGCAGTTGCCTCTTTGTTTTGTAGGGTGCCTTGGCTCTTCACCAGAGCATATCCAGGTCCAAGGCTCGGCTCGAGGACATGAGGGCCGAGCATTAGGCTATTTTGGCCGCCCAGTAGACTACCTTGGCCGCCCTGAAGACTGCCCAAAAGCAGGAACAGGAGGCTAAGGATGCCTTGGCGGCCACGCAAGCTGAGCTGGACGCATCCCGCCCCAAGCTGCAAGAGGTCGAGGCTATCAAGGCCGCCCTAGAAGCTGTAACGGTCGAACTCAAGGAGGCCAAGGCTGCGCGGGCCGCGTTAGAGTCTGTGAAAACCGAGGCCAAGGAGGCCAAGGCCACCTTGGCAATGGAGAAGGCAGCTTCCAGCTCCGCCATGGAGGACATGCTATACCACTACTGGGTTTTCAACCCGGATGGCGACTTCTCCTTTCTAGGAGCGGATGTCTGGGAGTCCTTCCAGGAGGGGTTTAAAGCTCACCTTCAGCAAGAGGCGCCCTCTGAGACCGGGGAGACCTCCACAACGGCCGACCAGGAGGGCGAGACGGCGACCTCAACGGAGCAACCCGGTGGAGCCTAGGGCCTTTCTTTTTCTTTTTCGAACACATATATATATATTTTTGTAACTTCTGTATGAGGTTTTTTCACCTCGAGACAATTGGCTTTATCAATTTTTTCTTTTAATTGGTTTATATCCTTTTGCCTCTATGCACTTCGGTAATGGTCTTAGTTCGTTTTTCTTTTTGTTGGTGCTTATGATTGATGCTTTTATACTTTTCTTAGGAAAAACATGTTAACCAATCTTGACCCAACTTCTAAGATAAGTCCTGGTTGCCTCTCGGACATTGCATTAAAAACTTAGTTCGCGTTAACTTCTTATTGATATCTCGTGCTTTTTAAGAAAAACAACGATCAATCAATTTGAATTAACTTCTAAGTTTTATGACCTGGTTATGTCCAGGACGTTAGTTTGAAAACTTAGTTCGTGTTAATTCTTGACTAATATCTTGTGCTTTTTAAGAAAAACATCGATTAATCAATTTGAATCAACTTCTAAGTTTTAGGACCTGGTTATGTCCAGGACGTTAGTTTGAAAACTTAGTTTGTGTTAATTCTTGACTAATATCTTGTGCTTTTTAAGAAAAACATCGATTAATCAATTTGAATCAACTTCTAAGTTTTGAGCCGACCTGGTTATATCTAGGATAGGAATTAGTTCGCGTTAATCCTTTATCAATATCTCGTGTTTTTTAAGAAAAACATCGATCAATCGATTTGAATCAACTTCTAAACCTTTAAGGCGACCTGGTTATATCCAGGCACCATATGCCCCCCAAGTAACTAGGAAAGGGTCTTTCGTGGTTACTTGAGATTACACCCACAAATAACGAGTGATTTTTTGCTGGTAATGCGCGAGCTGAAGCTACGAATCTTCTCATCTTTCATCAATCAGTTCGAGGGAGGCGCAAAGTAGTTCGTGGTTGCGGTCCTAGTCATATGTCTGGACTCTATGCGAAGATACCTTAATCTCAACAGGGAGGACTGCCTCACTCCTAAAAGTCAGGGAGAAAGGAGTATGACCCGTAGGAATCCGATGCAAGGTCCGGTATGCCCACAAAACCTGGGGGAGCTGTTCTGGCCAGACCCCCTTGGCTTCGTCTAGTCTTTTCTTAAGGCTCACCTTTAGCATCTTATTGATAGCCTCGACCTGGCCATTTCCCTGGGGATAGGCTACGGATGAGAAGCTTTTCACAATTCCGTACCTTTCACAAAATTCAGTGAAGAGGTCGCTGTCGAACTGCGTCCCGTTGTCGGATACGATTTTCTTTGGCAGCCCGAATCGGTAGATAATGCTCTTGACCACGAAGTCGAGGACTTTCTTGGAAGTTATTGTTGCCAAAGGTTCTGCCTCAGCCCACTTCGTGAAGTAGTCGATAGCCACCACGGCGTAGCGGACCCCGCCCTTTCCAATAGGGAGGGCGCCAACCAAGTCGATTCCCCAGACCGCAAATGGCCATGGGGATGAGATCATTTTCAGCTCGACTGGGGGAGCTCGGGCAACTGTGGCGAATCGCTGGCACTTGTCACATTTCTTGACATACGAGACCGAGTCCTTTGATAGAGTGGGCCAGTAATACCCTTGCCTTAAGACTTTTAGGGCCAAGCTTTGCCCCCCAGTGTGATCCCCGCAAAAGCCCTCGTGCACTTCCTGCAAGATGGCCTTTGCCTCGCCTGGCAGAACACATCGTAAGAGGGGTAGGGAATGCCCACGTTGGTACAACACCCCATCTACCATCGTATACCTTGGAGCCTGGTACAGTACCCACCGTGCGTCATTACGCCCCTCGGGTAACTTTCCTTCGGTAAGGTACTCGAGGATGGGGGTCATCCAGGTCGGTCTGGCATCGATCATCTTGACCTCCGCCCCGACCTCTTCTATACTTGGTTTCTCCAGGAACTCTACCAGTACTAACCCCAAAGCCTCTGTCTCCCCAGAGGTAGCGAGCTTGGCGAGGGCGTCTGCGTTAGCGTTCTATTCTCGAGGTATCTGCTCGATTGAGCATCGTTCAAACGCGGACAGTTTGAATTTTACCTTGGCCAGGTAAGCAGCCATCTTGGCTCCCCGTGCTTGATACTCACCTAGCACATGGTTTACCATAAGCTGGGAATCGCTGAAGCACTGAACGGAGCTGGCCTTCAGCTCCTGGGCTATCCTTAGCCCGGCCAGCAAAGCTTCATATTTGGCCTCGTTGTTGGAGGCCTTGAATCCGAATCTTAGTGCCGAGTTGAATCTATGCCCTTCTGGGGATATCAAAATGATTCCAACCCCGGAGCCGTTCTCATTAGATGAGCCATCCACGAAGATCTTCCATGACGCCTGGGTCGAGGTGACCTGGGGTGACCCTTCCATAGGATCCTCCCTGAATCCTGTGCACTCTGCCACGAAATCGGCCATGGCCTGACTCTTTATAGCAATTCGGGGGGTGTACAAAATCTCGAACTGACTGAGTTCGATAACCCATTTCAACAGGCATCCCGATGCTTCAGGTTTTTGCAAAACCTGCCTTAAAGGTTGATCGGTCATGACGTGTATTGAGTGGGACTGGAAATACAGCCTGAGCTTTCGGGAGGTCGTGATAAGACAGAACGCCAATTTTTCCATCAACGGGTATCGGGACTCAACTCCGAGAAGTCTCTTGCTGATGTAGTAGACTGGTTTTTGAACCCGGTCTTCTTCACGGACCAATACAGCACTAGCTGAATCTTCTATGACAGCTAGGTAAAGGAAAAGAGGCTCTCCTGCCTTTGGTTTGGACAATACGGGCAGCTCGCCCAGATGTGACTTCAGGTCGAGGAAAGCACTCTCGCACTCCTCTGTCCATTCGAACTTCTTATTTCCTCGGAGCAGGTTGTAGAATGGCAGGCACTTGTCGGTGGATTTTGAAATAAACCGATTAAGGGCTGCCACCCTTCCTGTCAAGCCTTGAACGTCCTTACGCGACCTGGGTGAGGGAAGCTCGAGCAATGACCTGATCTTATCGGGTTCGCCTCGATTCCTCTAGTGTTGACAATGAAACCTAGGAATTTTCCAGACGTGACCTCGAAAGTGCACTTCTGAGGGTTAAGCCTCATGCCGTATTCTCTTAGTATCTTGAAGCATTCTTCCAGGTCGGAAACATGGTTATTGGTAGTCTTTGACTTGACCAGCATGTCATCAACGGACACTTCCATGTTCTTCCTGATCTGGTTGGCAAACATTCTATTCACTAATCTCTGGTATGTAGCATCAGCGTTCTTCAGTCTAAACGGCATGACCTTGTAACAATAGACGTTGGTTGGGGTCATGAAGCTGGTGTGCTCCTGGTCCGCCGGGTTCATGGCGATCTGATTATAGCCTGAGCTCGTGCCCCGCCGTGGCGTCCACCAATTGGTCAATCCTTGGCAAGGGAAAACAATCTTTGGGGCAGGCTTTATTCAGATCGGAGAAGTCGATGCAGGTCCGCCATTTCCCGTTGGGCTTCGGGACCAGCACAGGATTGGCGACCTAAACCGAAAACTTGGCTTCATGGATAAAGCCGCATCTCTTGAGTCGGGCTACTTCTTCTTCTAAGGCCTCAGCCCGAGTTGTTCCTAGGCGCCTCTGTTTCTGGGACTTTGCAGGAACGCTCTTATCCAAATGAAGGGTGTGCATGGTGACATTTGGACCGATTCCTACCATGTCCTCGTGTGACCATGCGAACACATCCAGGTTCTCCTGCAGAAATTTAATCAGCTCCGACTTCCTCTTGCCACAGAGGTTTTTTCCGAGCTTAACCATCCATGAAGGATTTTGTGGATCGATATTTACTTCCTCGAGCTCTTCAATAGCTTGGAGCTCAGACTTGTCCTCGCCTATTCGGGGGTCAATATCCTCACTTAGGACGATACTTTTCCCTTCGGCACTCTGAGGTTTTTCAATCTCAGGATTAGTCAAAGGTTCCTGAGATTCCTCTTCTCCACCTTGGACGGCCATTGTTAGCTGCCTGGGTTTCAATTTTCCCTTCGTGGAAATGCTGTAGCATTCCCTGGAAGCAAGCTGATCGCCACGGACCGTGCATATCCCTGTGGAAGAAGGGAATTTCAGCGCGAGGTGGCGGACAGAGGTGATGGCTTCAAAAGATATAAGTGTAGGTCGACCCAAAATGGATTTTATGCAGCGGGGCAGTCGATGACCACGAACTCAAGGAGTTTTGAGACTGTCCGAGGTCATCCTCCTAAGGTGATCACCAGCTCAATCGTCCCTATAGCCGCTGATCCTTCTCCCGAGAAACCATACAGCATCATGGAGGTCGCCTTTAGCTCGGCGACAGTCAAACCCATACAGCACTCTCCTAACGCTCCGATTAGCGAGCTGCACGGATACGACTAGAGGATCGTTATGAGGGAACTGAACGTGGCTGGCATCTTCTTCAGTAAAAATGATTGGTTGCCTCTCCAATCGCTGCTGCTTTGGCAGGTGTTGCTCGGGGACGAACTCTACTCCATTATGAGCCTTGAGTTTGTTGACGTACCTTTTTTGGGCACCTCTACTCTTGCCAGCCAAATGAGGACCTCCAGAAATTGTGGATATCTCTCCTCCTATCACTGGAGGAGGGACGTCTTGATTTACTCGAGACCCAGGCTGACTGACCGGGACTTCCGGAGCAGGTCGGCTTGTTGGAACCCTGTTTCGCGCATACTGAGCCAAGGGGCCGGCTCTGATGAGAGTCTCGATCTCATCTTTCAGGTGTCTACAATCATCGGTATTGTGGCCAACGTCGTTGTGGAAATGGCAAAACTTGGAGGGGTCTCGCTTCCCCTTTTGGTGCTTTAACGGCTCCGGCTTCTTCCAGGGGAGGCGAGCAGAGTTTGCTAGGAAGATGTTCTCCCTAGAGTGGGTGAGCTCCGTATAAGTCGCATAGACCGGTTTAAATTTTTCTATGGACTTATTCTTCTTTGGGCCGTGCTGGTTGCCTTCGTCGTTCCCCTTTCTCTTGCCTCCACCGAACTGGTTATTCTATGTAACATTCTAGGTCGCTGTCACGACCTCCATTCCCACTCCAGCGGGGTGCTTAGGGACCTGGCTGGTTCCTGCAGCTGAGGCTTGGGCCTCCTCCAAGTTGATCCACCCCTGGGCCCTATTTAGGAATTCGTTTACTGAGTTAACTCCCTTCCTTTGTATTTCATTCCAGAGTCCCCCTCCGACGAGGATTCCAGTCCTCAAAGCCATGAGCTTGAAGCTGTCATCTGCGTCTCTGGCCCGAGCAGCGACGTTCGCGAACCTGCTCAGGTAAGCCTTCAGAGGCTCGTCGGGTTGTTGCCTCACGTTAGCCAAGGAGTCAGCCTTGACGCGGGTAGCCTGGGAGGCTCGGAATGCTCTTTTGAAGTCAGCAGAGAAAGTTTTCCAGGAGCTGATAAATTGCTTCTTGCTTTGTTTGAACCACTGTCTGGCCGCCCCAGTCAGTGTGGAGGGAAATATTAGACACCTCAGCTCGGGGCCAATGTTTTGGGCCATCATCAGGGTATTGAACATACCCAGATGATCTAACGGATCTCCATCTTCGTTGAATTTGGACAGGTGCAGCATACGAAAACCGGGCGGGTATGCCGTTGCTTCTATGCTGGGGGCGAAGAGCTCAAGCTCGTCCCCCGAATCATATTCGTCTTTTTCTTTCTCCGACAGGAGCTTTCTCATTAACTCCTCCATCTGAGCCAGGTGCTCGAGGGTTTTGTCCTGATCTCCTTGGTTATTATGGGGTTGTTCAACAGCTCCGAATCCATTGTATACGTTTGGTGGGTTATTGCCCCTCCTATCTTGAGATAGGTTATTTGGGACATTCCCGCCGTCACGCACCTCAGACAGGTCTCCCCTTGAGCGAGCATGGCAACCACCTCCTTCCGGGTCCCCCCTATGAGAGTTAAGGCGATCTCGTTGGTCGCCCCTCGGGGTGGCTTAAGGACTTTGCGCCGAGCTTAGGCGTTGGTGCATGTCTTCGCCAAAAAGGTCACTCCGGCAACTTCCGGTCCAGTAGCTCCCGTTAGAGAAGCTCGGAGCCCGCCTCTGGGGGTGAGGATCCGGGACTTCTCTGGACGCCCTGCTACGATGGGAAGGTCCTGTAGAATGCGGGTTTCTCCTGCTGCTCCCATAAGCTGGAATATCTCGGATAGGTCAAGGAGGATATGGGTATCTTATCGGTGAAGGAGGATGCCTGACCGGGGACGCAATCCTGGTTCCGTCAGGGCGAATCAGGTTAGGTAGGGGCCTTTCGGCCCTGCCAACTTGCGGGCCTTGCACTTGGCGATCTGAGCGGGGCGCAGGACAGCTGGCCGGGACAGGCTGTCGCTGTGAGCCCTCCCCGGATCTCCTTCGAGAATTCCCTCGAGCCCTCCTGGGCGCGCTCAAGGCTGGCTGTGAGCTGGGAGTTGAAGTTCGAACCGAGCGGCTATACTGTTGCTCGGCCCTGGGTAGTTCTTCAAAGTTTGCCTCTCGGCGGTGCGATAAGGGAGTAGAGTTGGGTGTCGGAGGTCTGGCCGAGCGGCTAGGCCTGGACCGATTACCCCGACGGGACTTATGAGTCTTGCCTTGCCTCTTTCCGACGTTAGCGTCGGTTGTAAGAGGGGGTAGTCGGGCCAACACCTCCTTAATCTGCTGATTGGCTTTCGCCAGCTGACTCCTCAGCTGAGCATTCTCCATCTCTACCGCCATGTAAAAGTCCGGGTTTAGATTAGGTGGCCGGGGTGCCGAACTTCCAGTGTCATCCTGGCCTATTGGCTGCTTGCCCGGCCGCTGCTGAACTTCAAGGTTTTGCTCACCGGAGATGGCGGCATGATGGGCCTCCTGCCCATCATGTTGTTCTGCCTCGTTACCGTGTCTTGATCGAGTGGTCACCATAGTTGGATGTTTGCGATAGCACCAATCTAACTAGCTCTCAATGAAAGCACCAAACTGTTGATGCGGTTCTTCGCCAACAGGTAATTAAGAAAATAAGTGAAAATGATTAGTGCTGAATAATGAACCGAAACAGATGAATGATCTTAAAATGGACTGATGACACAAATATGTTTTTAGGTGGTTCAAAGATTAAAATCCTTCTACTCCACCAACCAATATTATTGCTATATCTCTGGTATTCTTTACAAGGTATTTCGTTAGACAATAGAATCCAACCTTTTGCAACTCTCAGGGTCTCCATATTTATAGGAGAGGGCACTTGGGAGTTGGTAAGGGGGGTCATCCCGTGACCTTCTTACCCATCATGTCACTTCTGTGACATTCATGATTAATTTCTAAAACCTGACAAATGAAGTGTGGTCTAATCAATAGGTAAGGGGGATAATGGGCCGCATGGCCCAACCCAGTCGTGGGTGCTTGAACACGCACATTCATGCTGCGTGTCCGAGAATTCAGGGATATATCAGACACGTGATGTCTGATATATGCACGTTTACATTGCGTGGTTGACTTTATAAAGGGTCACAGCTTCCAACTCCAGCTCGTGCCTCGAGCTGGATGCTTTCTTGACCTGCGGTCTTCATATTCCTGACTCGGCCCTTAAATAATCTTGATAAACCTTTGATTACCTCGAGCTAAAGAGGTATGACTTGACGACAGCAGCTCCGGCCACGTGGTATCCACGTGGCTGATATAATTATGCCATATCTTAGCTCGCTAATAGCCCGTGGAAAATTAGGGCGTACAGATATATATATATATAAATTTAATATGTATGATTATATTGTATTAAGTCCATTGCATTTATATAGTAATATAATAAAAGTCTATCATTATTTGTTGAATATTAATATATACGAATGCCACGTGGTTTAATGCATGGGAAAGTTACATGTATTGATAGGCTTATTGCTCGAGTCATACTATGCTGGTGTGTGGATCACACATACGGTCATCCTTCTTTTTTATTTTTTTTCTTATTTTGTTTTTTCCTTTCAATTTTTTGTATATTTCTTTAATCGTAAAATTATCACACGTGTAGACACTATGTATTACATTATTTTATCTTTTACTAAATAAATAAAAATTTGACACTTATATTTTATTATTAATATTATTTACTTGTTATATTTTTTGTTACCTTTTTTTTATTTTGTCTAAGTTTTTTTTTCCTTCTAGAGAACCATCATCCATCATGTAAATTTTTTTATACTATCATTATATACTTTTGTTTTTTCTTAAATTAATTATTGAGTAAAATTTATTCGAATATTTCTATTTTTCATTATTATTTTTATTCCCTTTCTTCTATTATTTTGTATTGAGATTTATTTTTTAATAGTATTTTTTAAAATTAAGTAATTAAAATGTGTTCTCTTTTCATCATTTAAATAAATATTAACATTATAATATGATATATATTAGTAACTAAGACATATTAACAAAATAATAATGACAGTAAATTAGTACTTCATTCTAGATTAAACGAGAGAAAAAACTTTAGCACGAAAGCCTAAACTAATAATAAAAAATATCGACATGGAAGATGAAATTTTTAAGATAAAATTATTTTAAAAAATATCATATTTTTATAATATTTTCTTTTTAAATTTAATAGATAAAATTTGTACTCTATATGTCATAATTTTTTTTTAAAAAAATTAACATTATGAAATGATATATGTTATTTAATTATTTATTATCATATTTTATATTTTTAAAAATATCATATTACAATATCTAACAAAATTATAAAAAAATATCCATCAAACCTAATTTTATTTAGGATTATTTTAAATAAAATCATACTATTTGTAAAAAAAAATATTAGTTTCATATTGATTATAAACAAATATATTACAACTCTATAGAATTATTTTCAAAATAATAAAGAAGAAATAGTATTTTATGATTATTTTTTAAGGCAAATGTGATCATGCATTTTATTTATATGTTATTGTTTTCTTTTTCTTTTAACTTAATTGTTTTTATATTGTTACAACTATGTATGTGTATTAACTTTTGTTAGATATGTATGTTAGATATGTATGTTATTGTATGTGTATGTGGCAAAATACATAATAATAATAATGATAAAAAAATCTTAAATTCAATAAGTAACACAGTCAATTCAATTTTCAAACTAAAAAAAAAAATTATTAATTATGAACTATTTGCTTATATTATTATTTACTTTCTTCGCTTACAAGAATTCAAAATAAAATTATAATTATTTACTTATTTATTTTTAAATTACTTTTAGCCTTCTGATAAGAAACAAAATGACGCGAGTGATTCACTACTTAGACGTGAGTCCTTCACTAGAATATATATATATATATATGTACATCATATTTAAACAATTATTAAAAACGTCATTCACGCGCAACATAATCTTATTTGAATTCATTTTCTAAAGGTAGCGGTCCCACATAGGATCCGCTTTAACAGAATGCTCAACTCTACTCCGAAAAAAAATCAGCTGTCCCCAATTTACTGTCTCCTCCCTGTCTCACCAATAATTTTGAGACACATCATTTATTTATTTAACAGATAATTAACTTGCTTGATAACGTTAAAATGAGTTAACAGACCTTTTAATTCTTTCTCCTAAATTAATATTAAATTTAACATTAATATCTGACTTTTCATATTCACATTAACATTAAATAATTATTTTTTTTCCTTCTCCTATTTTTTTGCAGAATAAAACGTTCTTTATTTTCCTTCCTCCTACTTTTTTGCAAAAGAATACAAGTAAATAACGTTTTCTTATTTTTTTTAAAATATCTTAAGTAACATATTAAGATTAAACAATCAATTTTTTTTCCTTCTTCTATTTTTTTCAGAAGAAAACATTTTTTCTTTTCTTTGCTCCTATTTTATTGCAAAAGAATACAAACAAATTATCTATGCCATTATATCATATTCCAGTCACGATTTCATCTAGTCAAAATCATAATAATTAAGTTATACAAAATAAATACTAATTAAAATGATATATACAAAAACTAAATAAATAAATACAAAAGATAAAAAAGGAGTGGCCATATTTATCTTGAACGTTCATGCTCATCTTATACATACATATTTATGTATTAGTGGTTTATGTATTAGTGATTTTCTTGAAGATAAAGCAATATTTTTTATATCACTTTCATCTTCCTTTATCTTTTTGCTTAATAGCTACCATTGTTTGCTGGGGTGGATATATATATATATATGTTGCAAGAGTCACTAATAAATTTAATATTAGTCACGTTGTAAAAAGTTATTAATGACTTTGATAATAAAAACAAAATTGAAAACCATATGAATATTATTGTTCTCAACATCCTTATAATAGTTAAAATCTAATCATAAAAAATCTAACACTCCGAATTTAATAAGTATATGATAGAATTACAATTAGAAATTAAATTTTGAATACGTCAACCAATTTTAGGCTTCGAAAATAGCCAACTCCAACAAACCAAATCCTTATATATTCTTGAAAAATTGGCTACCTTCAAATCCAAAAGATGTAGACTCAGCCTGTATATGCATAATTATAATTTTATAAGTAACAATTAAAAAATATACATCATTTATGATTATTATTGAAAGTCAATATACCTGTAAGAGCAATTCAGACATGCTTGTTCCTATACTTGAATTTTTAGGTGTCATACCAATCTGTAGAAAATAAAATATAATATTATTTATATATAAACATAACTCTTGATAAAATAAGTTAATAAAAAAAATATAATTTATTACATGGTTAAGATTAAATGAAGTTGTAGAGAATGACAAATCTGGTTGAGAATGTAGCATATAGTTATTGACTTTATCGTTATTGTTAAAGTTTGGTGATACCTATAAGATAAAATATGTAAATTTTAATATTGTAAAATTATATAATTGAAAAAATAAAGTGAAAAAAATCAAGAATAAATACCTGTTTCGTAGACGATTTTTTTTTGGTAACTTTGGTTTTCTTACACATCTTCTCAAGAGAATTCTTTGGACGAGAAGAGCTACCACAAATTCTCTTATTTTTTGTTTTTATACCTTTTACTGTTGTATCAATTCCAAAAGTAGTATGACTCTCCTCTTTACTTTCAATTCTTTCTTCTCTCAAACATGCATCAACATCATCCCAAAGTCTTTTAAAGCCATTTCTAGCAACTTTATAGGCTTTTTCAGTTTCTGATGCTCTTGTTACAATATGAGTGTAAGATCTCGACAAATCTTGATAACGCATTGCCAAACATGCTTTAGGATCATCTCCCTGTTTAATCTCAGATGTACTACCTGTAGCTCCAATCTTCGCATGCTTTGTCCATCTCTTTAAAATGTATTGAGAAGGTATTTTCAAAACATTACGAAAGGAAAATACTTTAAGAATATGTGAGCACAATATTCCTGCAAACTCAAACTTCTTGCAACTACATATCGCTCCATCAATTGAAGAGTCATATTTAACTGTGTGGTGAAAATACTTACATTAGGAGTACGCTTATACTCTGCCACTGCTCCTAGCTCAGTAAAAAATTCCATAGCACAGTTATAAGCCTTTGAAAACTCAACCTCAAACATTCTCAACACTGCAGGGGTATACACATATGCTGCATGATTCAAAATTTCAATTGGGAGAGATGGTGCTAAATTGCGTTGACTTACTCTAAAATCTGCTTTTAACTCTTCATAACGAAGATCATCAATTAACCTCTCAAAATGTTTGAAAAAACGCAACAAAGTGTGTTGATAGCTAACATACTTTTTAAGTACATTATTCATGCTTTCACTTCGTTGAGTAGTAGTCATATTTGCACAAAAAGTCTCTCTTCCATATACAAGTGCCCACTTCTCCTTCAACTCGAATTGTTTTGCCAACCAATCATTATTTTCAAGATTATATTTCCCAAGCATGTTCCCCCAAGCCTCAATGAATTCACATTCTTCATCATATTCATATATGCAATTTCCAAAATCCGTAGCAAATTCACGAAATCTTTCAAAAACACTACTCAGGTGTTTTGCTGCATTTTGATACATATGCCAAATGCATAAGCGATGATAAGTCTCTGGCCATTGGGATCTTAATGCCTTTGCCATTGCTGCATCTTGATCAGTAAGAATAGTTTTTGGTTTTTTCCCTGACATTGCTGCTACAAAAGTATCAAATAACCACATAAAGGTTGCAGTAGTTTCATCGTATAACAATGCAGCCCTGAATATAGTGGTTTGTTTATGATGATTTACCCCAACGAACATAACAAAAGGCCGGCAATCATGATTTTTTCGGTAGGTTGTGTCAACGCAAACAACATCACCAAAGTTATGATATGATGCCATCATGTGTGCATCTGCCCAAAAAATATTCGTTAACAAATCATCTTTGTCCACTTGCAAAGCATAAAAAAATTTTGGATCTTTTGACTTTATCTGTTGAAGATATTCAAGAACACCACCTGTATCTCCTGTACGCATTTGAATTGTTCTTTTGGTGCGTATATAATTCCGACAATCATCCAAAATAAATCCAAGATTTTCATGTCCACCAGCTCGCCTAATCATTAGTTCCATACTAGCTTTAGGAGCAATTCCTGAATTCTCAGCCAATTCAATTTCAGATGCTTGAGCAGGGGTTATTCTTCTTTGTGACCTATGTAAGTGGCTCTTACTAGGGCTTGAAGTCATATGTGTATGGTCCGCATAGAATTCAACAACTTGATAATTTCCAAATTGATGAAGTTTTATCTTCATCCTCGCCAAACAACCAAACCTTGTTTCAGCACGATGACATTTCACATTATCATATCGTTTATCTTTTTTGCGAAAGCCTTCACATGAGCAACAAAAAGTTCTGTCTTTTACTTTTCCATCTTTATTATCCTTATGCCCTTTGCTTCTTCGTATGCTAAATCCAACTTTATAAGCATAAACATTATAAAAATTGTAAGCTTGTTCTTCAGTTTCAAATTCCATACTAACCTTTGGTATCTCTTCATCAGGAATGTTGGAATGAATCTGCTTTATTTTTGCTGCACCATCAATTGTAACTTCTTGGTCTTTATTACTTTGATTGTTGGAATGTCCTTCCATATCATCTGTATCGATATTTATTATTTTTAAAAAGATATGCTGAAATTAATCTTACATGTAGAAAAAATGAATTTATTTTTGCTATTATACAGTAGAAAGAAAATAATAAAACAACATTTTGAAGAAGATATTTCATTAGTTAAGATAATATCAACTAACTTAGCATGGTATATGAGAAATAAATAAAAACAAAAGCTTGCATCGAAGAAAAAAATTCCATATCAGCAAAATTAAGTTTTAAATAAATATTAATTAATATAAAATAATTCAAGTAATCATGTTATAGATATATGACAAATAATGAAAAAAAAAACGTTGATGAAACCGTAGACTTAATATACAATAGCATATCTTTAATAATTTAAAATTGATGAAACCATAGACTTAAAAAAAATTGATGAACCGTAGACTTAATATATAACAAATTTCGGTAGAATCATAAAAGAAAAAAAAAAGAAGTATATACACTTAATATACAGTAGCATATCTTTAATAATTTAAAAAAAATGTTACTTACTTGTAATTTTCTGCAATAAAATAGGAGCAAAGAAAAGAAAAAATGCTTTCTTCTGCAAAAAAGTAGGAGAAAGGAAAAGAAAGAACGTTTTCTTCTGCAAAAAAATAGGAGAACGAAAAAAATAATTATTTAATGTTAATGTGAATATGAAAAGTCAGATATTAATATTAAATTTAATATTAATTTAGGAGAAAGAATTAAAAGTTCCGTTAACTCACTTTAACGTTATCAATCAAGTTAATTATCTGTTAAATAAATAAATAATGTGTCTCAAAATTATTGGTGAGACAGGGAGGTGACAGTAAATTTGGGACAGCTGATTTTTTTTCCTCTACTCCTCACTAGCGAGCTATATAATAAATTTTAGAAGAAGACTATACACAAGCACGTTTCTCCAATCTTATGTTTTCTTTTCTTTAAATTTTTTGGACTACATAAGCATACGTTTATATTGTATTGACGTGTTTGTCTTTGGATTATTCTAATAACTTTATTATGACTTATTAGCAAAATTAAAAGATCAAGAAAAAATATTACATGCATTTTTGTTTTCACTTTTTTATTGTTTATGTGAGATATTTAAGTGGCATTAAAATAAGAGTGTACCCAACATATATGAAATGACCTTCAAAAATGAAAACTACAAAGCATATCTTAAACTCAAGAAACAAGATTACAAATGAGCATTCAATACACAATGATAGCCTATATATATATATATACTCCCAATCTCTCTATGTATATATTTATACATATATAGACCCTTCCCATCTTCATCTTAAAAGTACATAAATGGATGTATATAATCAAATACAAATTTCACACACAAATTCTCAAATTTGAGTTATTATTTATGACTTATAGCCAGCACTATCATACGACTCCAAATGCATCATTTCTTCGGTGTAGTTTCAGTCTCATCGATAATCACACTGACAATTGCAATGGTGGTGGCCTCTTCTGTCGTTTTCTCCTGAACGACGCCGTTTGCTGATAACTCCTGTAGTTTAAACTCTGGCAAGTCATCATTCTTGGCGTTTTTGTAGACAAGGTATAGAATCATTTGTGCAATTCCGAATATGAATCCCAGGATGTTTGGTGACTGTGCTTGACCAATTTAAGTAATTAATTAGTACAATAGATTAGGTATAACAAATAATGATTTAATTATAGATAAATTAATCAGCTCATTTAATTAACTAATAAAAGGAATTACCGCAATGAAGAAATCTTTTACTAAAAGGCCATAGAAGAACCACATTACAGCACACAGGGTTAGGGAGAATGACAAGGCGAAAGGCATGTATTCCACACTCCTTGTTTTAATCACAATCCTCTGAAAAGAAATAAATAAAAAAATAAAAATAAATCAGAGACCAAGTACTAAAACTAATAATTTGTTAGAAGTGATCATAAATGATGAAGCAAATTAAAGCAATAATTAATGTTGTGAAATTGAATTTTGACATAATTAATGAGTAAGTTGATAAATACCATAATACTAAGAGGAGCAGCAAAAACACCCACAGAAAACACTGCACATATCCAACCAACAGCTGTGACCCGCTGAGAACGGTGTGGGATTATGAAGGAGGTAGACAATAAGATCAGTCCATAAGCTCCAACGTTAAACAGAACCACAAGCTTGATTGTATAAATCTGAATAATATATAATATAAAAAACAAAAGAAATTAGATATATATATGTATATATATACTATATATAGTTTTAAATATCATATATATATAATTAAAAAGAATAATTATTAAGTAAATATATAATACCCTGATTCTTCCTGATGCATACATGAGGTAGATAATGAGGTACACGGTCTCTATGGCGCAGCCAACAGAGTTGATTGTAATGATCATGAAACCATTGGTCTTGAGAAAGCCATAGTATAGGGTCAACATAGCACTAAATAATGCCACTGAATATGGTATAGATTGAAACCCCTCTGTAGATTTCTTGCTCCAAATTCTGTAGAACGTTGGCCTGTATAATATATTAGAAGTTAATAAACAATTAAGTATGACTTAATTATATTGATAATATTATGAGAGACAGATATATTCATACAGTGGGGCTAGATAGACGCAGAAGGACACAACGTTACCTGTTAAAAAAACAAAGAAGAAAGGTTATAATTAGTGGAATTGTTAATGAATAATATAATAGTTAGAGAATGGAGAAAGAGAGCTAGGTATACCAAGAAGGCCAAAAACAACAGCCATGTGGGAAGCAGTCATGGCTGCCATTCTTGGCTTCAAAGCTTTGATAGAGGAAAGTAAAGAGAGACGATTGATCTCACTACTAGCTAGAAATATGAGCTAGAAGAGGTTATTTGTGAGATGAGATTATAAGGATGTAGAGAAGAGTGTATATATATATATATGAGTTTGAAAAGGTTGAGATGATGGAATGTATGGAGTTTTAGATGAGTTGATTCCGGACGTTTTGGCCTTAAAATTGAACAAACTGCGTGTATGTGATTAGGATTTTTATTACATGAGTAGTTCAGCCAAATGAGCTGGGAAAGGTCCCTTTGCAGCTGCTTACCTTTGCTTGTATACATTTCATGGTTCTCTACTTCATCATCGCATGCATGAAATCGATGTATGTATGTATGTATGTACATAGTGGCTCGGTTACCTACCTACCTATCGGCTTATAGCCGATCCAACTACGTACACCTTTAGCTAATTAAAAGCCTATACCACACCTTAAACATATAAATATATTTATATATATATAAATATTACTAATTAAATCTCAAAGTTTTCATTGCATGTTTGAAGTACACCATGTTTAGAGATAAGTGAAAATAATTATTGAGTTGTACAGGTGGTCTGAACTTCTCAGCGACTAAACTTTGGATGTAAGTAGTAATTTCGTGATGGTGCAAAGTATAAATAATTGGTGGTGAAGTTGCTATATATATATATACGTATACATAAGATTTTGAGTTGATAAATGATAAGATAACCTGTTTAATTAATTATAAGCGGCTAGAAAGTAGAAAGGTAAATGTGAGTGGCTTGAGCCATTTGGTGACGTGAAGCAAATGATTAATAATATGCAATAAAAGGGGGTGTGATATGAGTCGTGGAGGCCAAGACTTTGGTTAACGTTTGCCAAAAGGAGGAGGGGAGTCGAGTCGCACGTGACAAATGTCGTATATAGCAGCCGTTACGTTTCAAACGGTTTCTATATTTTTTTCCTCTATATTATTCTCCCTCCTCATACTCTTTTTTGAACTATTATTATTCTTCATCAATTCAATAACCAGGCCCATTTATGTATATGACTGTACATGCACATATGTATATGTATACGTAGTAGCTGATCAGTGATTATTCTGGGTAGTTTTGTATAGGGAAATTTCAAAAAAAAAATACTTATATATTGCTTAATATTACTAAAAAATCCTAGCACTATTAATATTTTTAATTTGATGCTAAATATTCATCTCATATCCAAAATACTCCTTCCATTATATCAAAAAATCTAAAAACCTTCTCTTCCTCTCTCTTCCCTCTCTTTCCCTCTCTCTCTTTCTCATTCTCACGAAATCATCCCTAAAACCTACAGATTTGTATAATTTTCTTATCAAAATCATTGTTAGACATCTCCATTGTCTCTGTGAAGTGGTCAATATCAAAGACAACATCTATTTTGAGAGTTTTTGGAGGAGAAAAATCATGGGTAATAAGATTGTACATTTTATGTGTGGGGTATTATTTGTTTACATTTTTTTTTGCTATTTTGAACAGATATGAGCCTATATTGGTGTATGTACGCCCTGATTTTCCCACGGACTGATTAGCAGGCCGAGCTTCGGACTAATCATGGTTAGTCCATAAACATCCCCCAGACCGGAGCTCCTGTCTTGAGGTCGTACCCCCCTTAGCTCGAGGAATCCTCAAGGACTCGCCAAGACTGGAGCAAGGAATCGGAAGGCCGAAGGTCGGGTCAAATGAGCAGCTCGTGGTACGAGCTAGATATGGAGGCTATGACCAATTGTAAAGTCAACACACGCAAAATAAACGTGCATATATCTGACATCACGTGTCTGATATCTCCCTGACTTCTCGGACACGCAGCAGGAACGTGCGTGTTCAGACACCCACGGCTGGGTTGGGCCGTGCGGCCCATTATCTCCTTACCTATCGATTTGACCACACTTATGTGTCAGGTTTAGGAATTAATCATGAATGTCGCAGAGTTGATATGACAAATAAGAAGGTCACGGGATGACCTCTTTACCAACTTCCAGGTGCCTTCTCCTATAAATATGGAGACTCTGGGAGTTGGTAAGGGTTGGAAAAAATAGTCCCTGGAAAGATATATACTTTGTAACCCAATATCCAGAATATATCAATAATATTGACTAGTGGAGTAGAAGGATTTTAACCTTTGAACCACTTAAAAACGTGTCTTGAGTCACCTATTTCATTCTCTAAGATCTTATATCTGTTACGGTTCTACGTTTGGCACTAATCCCTTTCTCTCATTCTCTTAATTACCTGTTGTCGAAGAACCGCGTCAACAGTGTATTTTTTGGGATTTTTAGAGAGATTCCGTGATCTGCGTTTTTCTGGGTTTTCTGCAACTTTTTTCCTCGATAGGAGCTCGACAACGGTTCGATATGAGCTCGATGGTATGTAGAAGAAGGTCTTTTATGAGCACGATGTAGCTCGATTCTAGCTCGATTATAGATCGATAGGTTTAGGTTTTGTTGCTCGATTGTGCTTGATGGAAACTCGATAAGGGTTCGATTGGACCCTACAATATTTGAGCTCGATTATAGCTCAATAGGTTTAGGTTTTCTCGATATGTGCTTGATAGGAGCTTGATAGGGTTCGATGGAGGTTTTGGTTAGGTTTTATGTTTGGTTTAAGAAATGGTAGCTCGATACTAACTCGATAAGAGCTCGATGCTAACTCGATAAAGCTCGATGATAGCTTGATAAAGCTCGATAATGTTCTTTTTTTTGTGAATTTCTGAAGAAAAAAAAAGGCAGCTTTTGTGACAATTTTAATGTTTTTTTTTTCCAACACAAGCTCTATTGTCTACATTTTTGTATCCTACAATGCTGTTTGAGAATTACAAGAGAATAAGTGGGTTTTCAAGGACCCTCAATGCATGGTGATACCAATGGAGGATACTGTAATGTACTTGCAACTTCTTGACATATTGCACAAGGAACTTAAAGTTGATAAACAGATGTATGAGTTGAAATTGGAGGTTCCTTACACATGCGGCGACCAACCGTTTACACCCGTTCATGTTGAAAGTGATCTTGGTGTCCGTGCATTCTTAGGAGTAACATCTAAAGAAAGGTTGGTCTTGTGTGTAACTCCTGTTAAAAAAAATTTCATTGCAGACCCATATTCCACTCCCGGGCCTAAGGGATGTCCTATTGGTGACCTGAGGGACAACCAATACGAGTACAACCCCTATGTGAATGACGATCCAGTAGCTGAACACAATGAGGACTTAGGATACAATTCAGTGAATGATGATCCAGTAGCTGAACATTTGCAAGTAGAACAAGCACAAGAACAACCAATACGTCATATTGCACCGGCGAACCCACCAAGTCAAGGACGTCGAACACCTGGCACCAACTCTAGTCGTCCTGGTGGAACAGAATATAACTATACAGGGAACATTCCAATATGTTCAACAGAAGATCACAAAAAATGGAGTGCTCCCATGTTTACAAAAGAAGATGTCATGGCTTCTAGTCGTTCTGAATCACCCTCATCCGGTGTAGCGTTGGGGGAATTACATCTTGGGAAGACGTTTGAGAACAAGATGGAATTGAAAACCAAAGCGGCTCTCTTCGCAATGAAGAATAATTTTGAGTTTATGGTTAAGAAGTCTGGTACTGATGTGTTGTATATCACCTGCAAGGATCCTGATTGTGGTTGGAGAATAAGAGGGAAAAAAGTAGCGCGATCGGATATGTTTGAGATCACTATTTATAATATTGTACATACTTGGTCACTAGAATTGCGACAAAAAGACCACCGTCAAGCAGCACCTTCTATCATTGGGCACCTTATCAAGAACAAATATGCTACTGATGGCACTAGCTACCCACCAAACAGCATAAAGGAGGATATGAAGAATATTTTTGGGATCGATATGAGTTATATGAAGGCTTGGAGATGCAGAGAGAAGGCACTCGGTTATGTCAGGGGGACACCTGAAGAATCATACTCCAAGTTAGCTTCTTACCTATACATGCTGTAGCAAAAGAATCCAAGTACAATAATTGATTTTGTCACAAATGACGGTCGCTTTCTTTACTGTTTCTTCTCACTCGGAGTTTGTAGAATGGGATTTACATCATGTCGTCCTGTTATATGTGTGGACGGCACTTTCTTGAAGTCAAGGTACGGTGGCCACATGTTGTGTGCTGTCGAATTGGATGCGAATAACCACATTTATCCAATTGCGCTCGCGATTGTTGATAGTGAGAATCAAGCTTCTTGGAAGTATTTCATGATGAAATTGAATGAAGCCATTGAAGTTATTGATAATCTGTCTTTTGTATCAGACAGACATGCTAGCATTATTCATGCTCTTGAGTTGGTCTTCCCTGATGCCTACCACGGCGCATGCTACCATCACATAAGTATGAATGTAATCGCTAAGTTCAAGACCGATCACTGTCACAAGGAGATGTGGAATGCGGCATATGCATTTCAGAAGTCAAAATTTCACAGGTTCTTCAAAAATATAAAGCAAATGGATCCTGCCATAGCTCAATATCTCGAGGGTATTGGCTACGATAAGTGGACTCGTGCTTACTTTCCTCAGGGTCTTGTTGGGCATGTCTCCAAGCAGCCACTTGCACATTGTCCTATACTGTTTGGGATCTAGCTTCTTGAGAGGGTCCAACTCCTATGTAGCCTCCTCTGCTGGTGCAGCTGCATCGGTGCGAGGTCTTTTCCTTGTGGGATCGGTGTAGTCCTCAAACCAATCTGGCTTGTGTCTTTGGTGTCTAGTCCTCTGAAACTGAACTCCAGCAACATCCTCAGGGTTGACAATAACGACTCTCGGATTCCCAGCATCAGGTGTCACAATGATGGTAGGAGGCGTGGTTGGATCATCAACATATTCTACAGGAATATCCAATGACTCTGAGTCTGAATCTTCATTGGATCCCCTCAGTTTCTCCTTAATAAATGTCAGGATCTGACTGACTACGTCCAAAATCACTGACTGGTTCTTCAGGATGGTCTCTTGTCGACCCTCGACTTTGTCCAATCGCTCAATCAAGTTGGCGAGCTCAGGGGCTGAGGCTGAGGCTGGTGTTGGGGTTTGTGTTGGGGCTGACGCTGAGGCTGGGGCTGATATTGGGGCGAAGGCTGAGGCTGGGGCAACAGGAGGGGTGGGACCTGCAACCTCCTCGCCCGGGGGAGCATCATCAAATATCTTGTCGGCCTCGGCTGCCTGAGAAACTATCTCCGCGATTTTCTCAAAAGTCGCATCCTCCTCCTCATCAGCCTCCGAGGGATCCTGGCCAAGCCCAGGATAAAGGGGAAGATCTCCCTTTGTCAAAGACAAATAATAGTCTTTTTCTACTGGTCGAGGCTTCAACATCGGAAGGACAATCAACTTCAAACAACATAAAACATTTGGTTAACTCAAATAATGATAAAAGATAAGCATATAGATAAAAAAAAATATAACTTACATTCTTCTTCAGTAACATTGGTAAGATGACGGGCTTGGTGAAATCCTTGTTCTTCCGATGCGACCAACTAAGCATCCTCGAGACCCTGTTTCCCAAGCTCACAACAAGCTCCGTCGCAAGCTGCTTGATAGCCTCATATGCCTAGTACTGTAAGGCCGGAGCATAACCATACATACTGTACTTGGACTCTTGCTGCACCTTGGCATCATAGTTGGCCTTTTGCTTCACCATGTCCTTCTTACAAGATTGCAATAACCTCCTATAAGAGTACTTCTCCCATGGATAACTGAAGAAGTACTCTACGTCCTCAACAATTTTCAGAATATCTCACCAAATGTGCAACTTGCCCTCAATGGGATTTAGAACCCCCTCAACAAACAAACATAGACCAAGCTTGTACACATCTTCCACAACCGTACAAGTCTTGAAAGCATGGTCCACCTGTGAGAGGTTTACTTTTTCAGCATCATTGAAATACTCATTTATCAACCGGTCACTGAGATTACACCCTTCCAACTCTTCTAGTGACGGGAAGGTACATAAATTCAACCCCGTCACCAGGGCAAACTCTCCCATGCCGAATCTACAAGACTTCGACCCCAAGAAAAAATGCACCTCATCTTCGTTGTTGCTGGCGATTTTCCTCAGCAACAGTTGATGCACCAAGACTCTGGAGAAATTATACTCCGAAGCCAAAAAGAACTGCTTGAAAGGGGATTCCTTAGCCCTTTCAAGCAGCCAGAGCTCCACAAACCTAGTCTTAATGTGATTTAAAGTACTACTACCCTGATATGTCACTCGACCAGAATAGTGATCATTGAACGGAACAAGCAACTTAGGTATCTGCAACAACACATGAAAAAAATTTGGTAAGAAAACAGAATGTTAAACATAATCAGGAAAAAACTCAAAAAAATTTCATCAAAAAACTGAAATAAGCTGTCATCGAGCTCTATCGAGTTATAATCGAGCTGAAACATACACTATCGAGCCAGTGTTGAGCCTATCGAGCTAAGCAAAATTTGTCTACATAAATAACCATCGAGCCTATTATCGAACCATTATCGAACCTATCGAGCCCTGTTTATTAATACCACAGATCCATCGAGCCTACTGTCGAACCCTTATCGAACCTATCGAGCCATTTTAACCTAATACCACAGATCCATCGAGCTTTTATCGATCCACCATCGAACCATTCAAACTACCCTATCGAGCCTATCGAGCTAGTTTCATATATTACCCATGGATAACATCGAGCTTCTATCGAACCTATCGAGCCCTTTTAACCTAATATTATAGATCCATCGAGCTCTTATCGATCCACCATCAAACCATTCAAACTACCCTATTGAGCCTACTATCGAACCATAATCGAGCCTATCAAGCTAGTTTCATATATTACCATGGATAACATCGAGCTTCCATTGAACCTTCATCGAACCTATCGAGCTACTAGTTCAAACCCAGAAAAAACCATAGAAAAACCCAGACTAAAGAACTACCATACCCATTCCACACCACCAGTTTCAAAGGGATCAAAACAACAAAAATAATCACGAGGGTTCAAGAATATACCTTAATGAGAAATGGGTTCGATTGATGGGCTCGACAGGTTCGACGACGTGGGTTTCGAGCTTTGTTGTCGTCGTTGGCTCGACAGGCCGACTTCGGAGAAGAGAAAGAGAGAGCCTGAGATTGATGGTGATGGTTATCGCAGAGGGTTTCCTTCGGTTTTGGGGGTTTTTGGGTTTCCTTCGGATTGAGTTTGGGTTTCAGGGATTGAGAGACTGAGAGAGAGAGAGAGAGAGTTTGTGTGGGAAAAAATTTGAGTGGAAAAAAATGAGAGGGATATTTTTGGTATATGGTGAAAGTTTAGCACCAATTTGAAAAATTTATTAGTGCTGGTATTATTTAGTAATTATACCCAATATTATGCATAAATAATGAAATTTCCCTTTCTATATGTGTAACTTGCTAATCCACTGTAGATTTACATAATCCACTAGATCACATGTTACTACATAAAGATATATTTTATATTCAACAATAATAATATTTGTCATTTGATGCATGACATGACTATATATTTTTCCTTAAAATTTTCACACGATCTCACACATGCTTCTTTTAAGGTTAAAATCACACACACACGCACATATATATATATAGGCAAATTCTAACATCCCTCACAGGATTTAGTCCTTCAAAGGTGGGTCCTAGCTTCAGGCCATGTGTCATATTAAGAGAGATGGAGCAATACTTTGGTAACAGGCTCTAATCGGTTATGGAAACCGGTTGACTAAAAGTCTTTGATGTAGCTTTAAAATGTGAGGGCATATGTGTCATTTTATGTCCAAAAATGTGTTTTGTTGAGGGTTGTATGGTAAATCTATTATGAAGTTTGATATATTTACAATAGTAGTTACGTAAACATATGTCTAGGGCTATGTAATTTAAATCTTGTGTTTGCGTAACGCAAAATAAGAAGAATGTAATAAAAATTGATATGTATTATGATTGTTTTGTGTATGAGTTTTGTATTAATTTTTTCTTTTGGACAAGTTTTCTTTGTCAGTCTTATTTTTTAATTTTGAGAAGATTGAATTACCATTAATTAGGTTGGAAAATATAATATAGTGTAGAGCCATATAAATTGTGTATTTTAATTATTTTAAGTGTTCTTTTTATAAAATAAAAAAATTGTAGATGGTAGAATGTTTAGTATCAGTTATTGTAGATGATAGAATGTTTAACATCAATTATTTTTATTAATGTATTTAACAATAAAATTAATTAGATGTTTTTTTAACATAAAAATTAATAAATGAGAAAGTGATTATCATTAATATTTTTTATTTGTAAAATTAAATATTTATAAATTTAAAACCATTTAAACTAGTTTTATTATTTTTAATTATTACCATTATATATGTATATAGTTTAATAGATTTTAAAATTAATCAGTAAAGCAAATAAGATTAATAAAAAAACAAATTACTTACCCTCCACCCAAAGAAAAAAAATGGCAAATGAGTTAAACTTATTTAGGGCATGATTGGTTCGCGAGTATAAAATTGTATTTATAAAAGTGTGATTATGAATTAAAAATCTTAATTTAATATGTGAAAGCCTGTTTATTAAAATATGATTGATTGCATTGTGTGTTAATTTTTTTACAAAACATGTGATTGGTTGATCAAAATTTCAAAACGATTTTCATTTATTAGAAATTTTGTTAGTCAATTTTCATTAAGATTAATTTTCTAATTTAACTACAAATTTTAGTTAATTAAATTCTGTAATGATAAATTAAATTAAATTCATATTTTTTATTAATAATCTCATAAATAATTGTATTAATAATATAAAACTGCATTAAAAAATTTATATGAGTGAAAATATCAAAAATAAAAAAGCTAACAAGTATTAGGTTGCTATGGGTCAGTTGGGTATTTTACTAACTTTTGAACAGTAAATGATCATCCAACCATCCATTATAATTAAAAGAGAATCCAACGGTTGACATCAAATGAGGGATTTGGTCCTTCAATTTGAAATAAAGGATTGAATAAATGCCCATATATGTATATATATATATATATATATCAAAGCTTTAGGTGGTGGTGGTACTACTAGTTCTTTTGTTGCTCTCCGACACATCATCATGTGAGATTGTAACCAAATACATGAAAAGATTTTTATAAATATATTTTCATTTCTATTTAACAATATTACAAGGATCTTGATGATTAGATACGTAGATTTATCAACTAAGTGCACCCACTAATAGATAAAAAAACAAAAGTTTTTGTTACTTGGAATAGATCGAGGCAAAATCTATACCCTAAAGATATATTCCATAATTATATAATTTTTAATAATTAATGTAAGAGAATTATATATAGGATAATAATTAATCACAGTTTTAATTATGAAGTAATTGCAACCACACAAGTTTATACTTTATATACTCTCTAAAATCATTAAACCACTCCGATGTCCATCAATTATTTTAAGATATTTCATTTATTTATAGTGTTAATATAGTTGTGAAAAAAAAAATTGTAAATCAATTTAAATATCTGTTAAATAAATTAATGAGGTGTCTTAAAATAATTAGTGAGATAAGAAGAAGACACAAAATTAGGGACAGCAGATATTTTTTTCTCTAGAAAGACAATCTCATTTAATTCTACTTTTTGGTACCATATATATTTGATCACGTGTCAAAATGGTAACAAAGCTCAACAAACCTTTTATTTTCCATTCCAAAATAAAAAATAAAAAACCTTTATTTTATTTTTGCACATATATAAATTTGACATTAAGATTATGTTAGCTAGGCTTCTTGCTTCTGTTTAGGCATAATAAAGGGAAAAAAAATAGTGTTAAATATGTATAAAAAATAATTCGTTTTAATTAAAGCATATATATTACTGTTTACATTAGAATAATAATTTTGTTTTTATATAAAGAATGGTTTTCTTTTTTATTCAGTTATATGGACACTCTTTCTGACAAAAAAACCTCATGCTTGTGAAACAAACAAAATAAGAAAAGAGAAAGGAAAGCATGATTTTCGTTCTAGCTAATGCTATAAAAAGTTAGCTTTTTCTGTTCGTTTTTTGTTCGTAGTGAAAACTATATGCATATTAAAACAATAAAGAAAGTATTCTAAATTTAGCTTAAATTAGTAATAAGTATATCGCACACTCTTGGATTATTCTTTAATTTTATTTACTTTTGCTTAAAAGTACACACTTTATTAGATCAAAACTTTTAGATATAAAGGTTATTAGGGGAAAAAGTTTAGTCCTTAATTTTTTTTTTTTTTTAAAGTAAATGTCATTTCCGTTAATATATTGGTGCACTTGTTCTCTAAGCACTCATTAATTATTTTAATTGATTTTAAAATTCTAAAAATCAAATAAAATTATATTTAATTAATAAAAAATATAAATTAAATTAAATAATGAATTAAAAAATATATATTACTTTTTTTAAATGAAAAATCATATATTACTTAAAATTATTAAAATAAAATTTTATTCATTAACACATATTTACTAAAATATTTTTTTTACTTATTAAATAAATTAAAATTGTGTTATTGTATTAGTTCTAACTCACACCAATCAAATAATTCTAATTTAAGAACATAAGAATTAATACAATAACACAATTTTGATTTAATTTGTTGACGCCGTTTTTCGTCAAACAATAAAAGAAGAGCACATAAACAATTAATGACAATGGCCAAATGAAATAAAACAAATCAAACACACGATTTTTACGTGGTTCAGCAGTTAAATCTGCCTAGTCCACGAGTCTTTGTTATTAAACTCAAGATTATCTCTAGGAATTCTTCAAGAATGAATTCCCCAGAGTTTTCTCTCAAGGATCAGAATTTCGGTCCCTTACAATGGTGCATGGCCTCTCTATTTATAGAGAAGGATGCAGAATACTATCCCACATATTTTGGGTAGTTACTCTTTTTGTCAATAAAATAAATGGCTTTAAATGCCTATAATCAGATATAAAAGGAAACGTCTCTGAAGACCAGGAAACGCATAACTGACCAAATAATATCCCACGATTCTAGGGGATTTACATTAATAAATGAGGATTACATCTCATATTTATAATACTTGTAGATATTCAAGGTGGTTATCGCGTATCTCTAAGGCTTTAGCTTCCCAGGTTTCCCGTCATCGCCCGAGCTAATGACATCTCCCGAATTCACGTGGTTTTCGAGATCGTACGTACATCGAGCTCGAGACCCCTGATCCGAAGTCGTCCCTGAAGATGAGTGTGTTCTCGGAGCTACCTTTCGAGATTGAGATCGTTTCGAGGTCACCATATTCGAGGTCATATATCGTACTTTGCAGGCTCGATATACAATCCTGGAGCATACTCTAATCCTTACGAGACCATTTGTTGCGAATCCAACTTTCGAGGTCACATTTACCATGGCTCGAAATCTGGGTATAACATCTTGCCCCCTCAAAAGTATTTGTTCGAATCCTAAGAGAAGGAAACTTTTGAACTACTTTCTTTGAGAACTGTACCGTCATACTCTCTTGAAAATGGACACGCGTCAGCTGGGTATTGCTCACTTTAGGTACTTGAGTATCTTGGAAACACGCCCACGATCGTCCGTCTGACAACTTTTCGGTGCCTTCTTGTCATTGATCCCCATCCGTTCGATCTAGTGAGGATTTCATTCGACGCTCCTGATTAATTCCTTTTTCCCACCTATATATACAAGACCCCATTCTTCATCTTCATTTTTATCTTCGTTTATCAAGAGCAAGAAAAGAAGAAAAACAAACCTAGAGACCTCTTTGCAAAGTTCCTATTCTGTGCATGTTTTCTCGACCAAAGAAACAAAGGAATCCTGGTCTGTTCGAGTCAGTGAGTTCTTTCCTGCAACCTCTTCTTCAATCGACAATCTCTCTGCAATCGCCATTACTGTGTAAGTATGCCATCTTTGTTTTCCACTTTGCCAGTTTCTATTTAAAATGTTCTTGCTGTGTATGCTAGTTTACGTCCTTAGCATGATACGATAGGAGGTTTTGATCCGATAGGCTTTCATGCTTTTTAGACTTTCATTCTGGATTTTCGTCTCTGGTTATACCCAATTTTGACGTTTGAGTGTGGTTACCATTTTCTGGGTTTTGAAAATTGTTAGGCGACGTTTCTTGTACACTAAGTTTTCGGGTAAAAAACCCTTGTTTTGTATCAATGCACGAAACCCAAGAATGCCTTTCCTGGTTAACCGCCACTCCTCTTTCCCTTGAATTTCGAGATTTTCAAAAAATCATCCACGCTCCTTTTCTTTTTCGTGGAATACACGCCCCTGACTCTTCAATAAGGGTCTTAGTATTTAGTCTCGTTCCTAAATTTCCGAGCTCATCCCATCGAGCTCGTGATTCTTGCATGCATGGCCCTCACCATTTTTTCTTTCTCGTTAGATGTCACAGAATCTGGAAAGACGGTGGGGGTCATTGCGGGCAATCCCTTACGAGCCAAAATCTCCGAGCCCAGAATCGCTCTTCGCTCGGAACCAACGTCAGATAAGAGAATACGAGCTTGCACGCGAGCAAGAAGACATTCGAGCTCACTACCGCCGTTAGATAGACGAAGTCATCGAGGGGAAGAGGAGAGTTCTTCGGGAGGCCATCTATCCGGAATCTAATTCAGGCCCTAGGCCGATTCCTCTCGATCCTGCTTTAAAGGTTACTGTCGCATACCCCCCCGGAGAGCTCAAATTTTCATTAATGGGGGAACCTTCCTCCTCACAGCCGAGGACAGAGATGTTCGAGGCCGAGCTTTACTGGAGCACGGTTACCACAACCAGTCAAATATCTGAAATCCTGGCCTTCCATGGCCTTGGTTTGTCAGGCACCTTGAAGTGTCGACCTCCGACTGGTCAAGAACGGAGCTGCTTCGCCCCTGGCGGCCGCGACGCCACAGTGAAATATGCGGCATGGAGCCAAGAACATATGAGGGCAGGAGCCTTGCTGCCCTTGAAGTCTTTTTTCAAAGACTTTACTGATTTCGTTGGGTTGGCATCGTTCCAACTCAACACCAATTCGTACAGGGTGATGTCTGCCCTGAGGTCCTTGTATCACGAGCTAAAGTGGAAAGGACCCTCACCTCAAGAGATTTTATATCTCTTTTGTTTGAAAAGTAACCCCTCCCGAGCTCGGGGAGGGGATGGTTTTTACTGCCTCTCGAGCTACCCCAAGGAGACGAAGTTTTTTGGGGATCTTCCCAACCACCCGCCTGATTTCAAAAGGGCCTTCTTCTGGACAGATGGTCTGTCCCCGTCTCGACATTATTCGTTCAGGCGGATTCGTAAGTATTCTCGTTACTTTTATTCCTGAGCTCGAGACTTTAGTTCTTAAATCCATATTTAGTTGAAATGTGTCTCGCCTTTCAGCTAATTTCCAGCGTCCCACCCCCGATGAGGAAATGAAGGGGCACAGAGAAGCCTTGCTCCGACTCCCTTATGGCAGGAGATCTCTCTCGTATCTATTACACGAGGACAAGCTCCGAGCTTGTGGGTTGTTGGGAGAGGGCCAGTCAACCTCTGACTGGTCCAGTAAAAAATATGATCACTGGGAGGAGGTGCCACTGCCCACAGGCGCCCTTCCTCCGAGGAGAGAAAGGAGGCCATCACTCCCAGTTCGCCTGAGGAGTCTGCGATCTGGGAATGAGGCCAATGATGAAGCCTCGAGCTCAGATTCAGATGAAGGTAACGTCCTCCCTACTTCGAGAATGTGGTCCCCCACTTTACTAAAACACAGGCCCAATAGGTTAGTCTCGTGCCCACAGGATAGATACCACTTCTACATATGGAGTTGGGTAGATGACTGTGTCCATAGGTTCGATAGTGGGCTCGGGAAATACGATACCATGTACACCACGGACGAGGTGTGGAATGGGATAGCTGTGCAGTACGGGACCAATGATTATAGGGACCTTTCGAGGTTATCACCTACTTATAGGGAAGGCACTCCGTATCGGCATACGGTGTTCTTTACCACGAAATCAAGGATCTTTTTCGAAGTTATGGTTGCCAATGGTTCAGCCTCCGTCCATTTCGTGAAGTAATCAACGGCGACTACAGCATATTTCACTCCGCCTTTTCCAGTCGGGAGAGAGCCTATGAAGTCGATGCCCCATACTGCGAAAGGCCATGGGGATGTCAACATGGTCAGTTCGGATGGTGGAGCTCGGGGTATCGTGGCGAATCTCTGGCATTTGTCGCACTTCTTCACATACTCGAAAGAATCTGTTTTAATGGTTGGCCAGAAATATCCTTGGCGTATGATCTTCTTGGACAGGCTATGCCCCCCGGTGTGGTCTCCGCAGAACCCTTCATGAATTTCTTCAATGATTTTATTTGCTTCGGGAGGGGTTACACATCTAAGCAGCGGCATGGAATATCCTCTTCTGTATAGTTTTTCGTCCAAAATGGTGTAACGAGGAAGTTGATTCATCAACTTTCGAGCCTGATTTCAATCTTTAGGAAGAATTCCATTTTCGAGATAGTCAACTATCGGACTCATCCAGGTCGGCTCCGTCTCGATCATACACACATCTTCCTCGTTTGGCTCAGTAATGCTGGGTGTTGATAGGTGTTCTATGGGTACAACATTCAGCTCTTCATTTTCGACGGAGGTGGCGAGTCGAGCTAAGGCATCTGCATTTGAGTTTCATTCTCGGGGAACCTGTTCGATTGCATAAAATTCGAAATACTCCAATGCAGATTTTTCCTTCTCCAGATAAGCTGCCATTCTTGTGCCACGAGCCTAGTATTCTCCTAAGATTTGATTAACCATGAGCTGGGAGTCACTGTAGCAATGTATGGCTTTAGCCTTGAGCTCCTTTTCTATTCGTCGTCCTGCGAGTAGAGCCTCGTACTCGGCCTCATTATTTGATGCTTTAAAGCTGAATCTCAAAGCGGAGTGAAATTTGCTCCCTGTGGGGGTGATCAGAATAACCCCTGCCCTTGCTCCATTTTCATTTGAAGAGCCATCGACGTAAAGTTTCCACAGCTCGTGGGTCGTGGTTATTACCTCGTCATCGGCTATCCCAGTACATTCCACTATAAAGTCCGCCAATGCCTGGGCCTTAATGGTCGTTCTTGGATGGTAGGTGATCTCGAACTGTCCAAGCTCAAAAGCCCATTTAAGGAGTCGACCTGAAGCCTCTGGTTTAGACAGGACCTGCCTAAGTGGTTGATCTGTCAGTACATGGATGGGATGTGCCTGAAAATAGGGGCGGAGCTTACGAGATGAATGAATTAGACTGAGGGAGAGTTTCTCCATCAATGGATATCTTGAATCTGCCCCCAGTAGTCTCTTATTGATGTAGTAGACGGGTTTTTGCACCCTCTCTTCTTCTCGAATGAGCATCGCACTTATCGCGTGTTCGGTGGTTGAGAGGTATAGGTACAACACTTCTCCCGTTTCGGGTTTTGACAGGATGGGTGGTTCAGCTAGGTGCTTTTTGACCTCCTGAAAAGCCAGCTCGCACTCCTCTGTCCATTCAAACTTCTTACTTCCTCTCAATAAGTTGAAGAATGGAAGGCCACGATCCGTTGACTTCGAGATGAATCTGCTTAGGGCGGCCATCCTGCCAGTCAAGCTTTGGACATCTTTATGCTTCCGAGGTGAAGGCATATCAATCAGGGCCTTTATTTTGTCGGGATTAGCCTCGATCCCACGAGAGTTGACAATAAAGCCCAGGAATTTTCCCGAAGATACCCCAAAAGTGCACTTCTTAGGATTTAGCTTCATGTTGTACTTCCTGAGCACGCCAAAGCACTCTTCGAGGTCATCAACATGGTTCTTGTTAAGTTGAGACTTTACAAGCATGTCATCAACGTAAACCTCCATGTTGTTCCCTATTTTCTCTGAAAACATCATGTTTACGAGCCGTTGATATGTAGCTCCAACATTCTTGAGTTCGAATGGCATAACATTATAGCAGTATAGCCCTTTATCTGTGATGAAGCTCGTATGTTCTTGGTCGGGGGCATGCATGGGAATCTTGTTATATCTAGAATATGCATCCATGAATGACATCAGGCCATGCCCTGCCGTGGCATCCACGAGCTGGTCAATCCTTGGCAGCGGAAAACAATCTTTTGGGCAAGCTTTGTTGAGATCTGAGTAGTCAATACAGGTTCTCCACGTCCCATTGGGCTTTGGGACCAACACTGGATTGGCTACCCAGTCAGGGTAAAAGGCATCCCTAATGAAATGGTTTTCTTTTAACCTGTCAACTTCCTCCTTTAATGCTTTCTTTCTATCTTCGTCCAGCTGTCTTCGCTTTTGTTGCTTCGGGGGAAAGCTTTTGTCTATGTTCAATGCGTGGCTCACTACATTCGGGCTTATCCCCACCATGTCTGAGTGTGACCATGCGAAGACATCCTGGTTTTTCTTCAGAAAGCAAATTAATTGCTATTTTGCCTCGTCTTGGGGGTGTTTTCCGACCTTCACCTTCTTCGAGGGATCAGCTTCCTCGAGCTGAATTTCTTCGAGCTCCTCTAAAGGTTCGAGGTCAACTTTCTCCTCAATCCTCGGATCGATCTCCTCGTCAATTTCTAAGACTATTCCGTCTTTATTTTGTATGATAATGAGTGTTTGAGCGCTCGTTTGTTTCTTTCCCCTCAAAGAAATGCTATAGCACTCTCTTCCTGCCAATTGATCTCCTTTTAATGTCCCGACCCCGCTTGGGGTTGGGAACTTAAGGGCCAGATGCCTCACAGATGATACTGCCCCCAGCCCGACCAGGGTGGGTCTCCCGAGCAGTACATTGTAGGCAGATGGTAAATCTACTACCACGAATTCCATTATCTTGGTCACCGAGACTGGATAGTCTCCCAAGGTCACAGGGAGTTCGATGGATCCCATACATGTAGTTCCTTCTCCTGAAAAGCCGTACAAAGTAGTTGCACATGCCTTCAGGTCGCGAAGGGAGAGCCCCATTTTTTCGAGGGTCGCTTTATAAAGAATGTTGCTGAGCTCCCATTGTCTATGAGAACTCGGCGCACTCTTTTGTTGGCAAGCTGAAGAGTAATAACCAACAGATCATGACGAGGGAACTGGACATGGGAGGCGTCCTCCTCAGTGAAGGTTATTGGTTGTGTTTCAATCCTCTGGCTTTTCAGTGCCCTAGGTTCGGGTTCATAAGGAGACCCGTCCCCTGTCTTCAGCTCGTTAACATATCTCTTTTGAGCATTTCTGCCCCCTCCTGCGAGGTGAGGCCCTCCCGAGATGGTTATCACATCCTCTCCATCTATCGGCGGGGGCCTGTCTTCTTCCCGAGATCGGGAGTTATTATTTTGTGCCATCGAAGGCGCGGCTACTCTCTGGCTCGCAGTAGTCTGTCCAGTACTCTGGTTTTTGACATACTGCCGGAAGTAACCTCTCGAGATCAACCCTTCGATCTCGTCCTTCAGCTGTCGACATTCATCAGTTGTGTGTCTGGTGTCCCTGTGGAACCGACAATACTTACTGGAATCCCTCTTGGATTTTTGATTTCTCATTGGGTCCGGACGCCTGAAGGGGACCTGGTTTTCATTAGCTAGGTATATATTCTCCCGAGACTCGTTGAGCTCGGTGTGCACTTTATACACGGAGAAATACCTCTCTCCTTTCTTTTTCTTTCCTCCCTCAACTTCGGGGTTATTTCCCTCGCTCTTTTTCCTCTTGGAGGGATTCTCCGAGGTAGGCTGTGGAGCTGCTGGGTCAGCCGAGGTTGAGGCGGAGTTGATGTTTATCGTTGTAGTTTTGGTCTGCGAGGTCGCCTTGAGCGTTGACCTCGCCTCCTCTACATTGACAAAGCTCTGCGCTCGTCTATTAAACTCGGTTATCGACCTCACCGGTTTCCCTTGCATGTCATCCCACAGGGCACTTCCGGGTAAAACACCAGCTCGGATTGCCATAAGGTGCCCACTGTCATCCACATCTCGAGCTCGGGCGACCTCCAGATTAAATCTTGTCAGGTAGCTTTTCAGTGTTTCGCCTGGCTGTTGTCGGACGTTAGTCAAAGTGGATGCCTCTGGTCTGACTCCCATCATAGCTCGGAACTGCTTCTTGAAGTCTCTAGACAACTGTTCCCATGAAGTTATTGAGTATCTCTTGTACTTTTCGAACCAACTTTTGGCAGGTCCTGCCAATGATGTCGGAAACAACATGCACCTGAGCTCGTAACCCACGTTACTAGCTCTCATAATAGTGTTGAATGTACTCAGGTGACTACATGGGTCGGTTTTTCCTTCAAACGCTGGGACGTGAGGAATTCGGAATCCTTGAGGAAATTGAGAGTTGGAAATATGCGGAGCAAACAGCTCGAGCTCCTCATCAGAGTCCTCATATCGACCATTTCCTCGTTCATTCTTTAAAAGCCTAAAGGCTTTTTCGAGCTGATCGATCCTTTCTTGGACTGGGTCAGTAGGAGGTGTTGTCTGGAATTTATTGTCATTGATCATGATTCCAGGCTCGCGTCTCCGTGATGGATCTCTACGCCTATTCAAGCGATCCCTCAGGTCCGGATTTGTCTGATCTCCCTTCCCCCTACTCTGATTCAGATGACTTCGCAGGTTAGGACGATTCTTGCGACTTCCAGTATTTTTACGACCTCGGTCGTGTTTACTGACGGACCTGGTCTCTCCGGACTCGTCACTGGTGAAACTCATTGATCGGTCATTTCATGATGGGTTCTTCCCATGTCGCCTTGTCTCCGCAGTGCGAGACCGAGACGTCTAACTTTTCTCAGATGGTGCGCCTCTCCGCTCCTGGAATGTCTCCCTGTTTCCTTGTCTTTCCCCTGTACGCCCTTGATCCTGATCTCGAACAGGTTGAGCGTTTCTGAGGGGAGGTGAAGGATATCTTATGGGTGACGGAGGGAACCGTATAGGCGACGGTGGCTGCCGCCCTTGACGCGGCCTAGAGGGGCCAGAATTTGCCCGAGATGGGTCAGTTGCATTCGGTGCACTCCCAGGTACCTGGGTCCGAGCCTCTGCATGGGTTCGGTTATTCTCAGTTCCTGCAGGCACTTCCACAGGTGGGTTAGGCGGGACCCGAGCTCGAGTACTCCTTTATGGCCTAGGAGGAGCAGATGGCTCTGCTGGTGCCGGAGGTTGAGTCGGCCTCCTTGTGGCAGCATCTTTTCGTGGACGTCCACGGGGCCTCCGGGGAGGAACATGCATGTCCCTTGGAGGAGGGACTTGGTTTTCACGCGGAGGCGGGGACCGAGCCACCTGCGCCTCTACGACCATCCTAGTCAACTCCTCATTCCGTTTGTTGGCCTCTGCCAACAGCTGTTTCAATTGCCGGTTTTCCAGTTCTACAATAGGAACGTAACGCTCAGGATTGTAGTACATATCCTCATCCCTTGGTGGAGGCGGTGGTCCCCGGGAATCAGTGGACCCACTTCTCTCCTCAGCATCCGGGTTCTCCATTGGTTGTTTTCCAGGACGCCTTGGGTAGCTTTCATCAGGGGTGTTCTGATTGTTTGTGGCCATGGCTTTTTCAGGGATGAATGCTTAAGGCTCTCAATGAAAGCACCAAACTTTTGACGCCGTTTTTCGTCAAACAATAAAAGAAGAGCACATAAACAATGAATGACAATGGCCAAATGAAATAAAACAAATCAAACACACGATTTTTACGTGGTTCAGCAGTTAAATCTGCCTAGTCCACGAGTCTTTGTTATTAAACTCAAGATTATCTCTAGGAATTCTTCAAGAATGAATTCCCCAGAGTTTTCTCTCAAGGATCAGAATTTCGGTCCCTTACAATGGTGCATGGCCTCTCTATTTATAGAGAAGGATGCAGAATACTATCCCACATATTTTGGGTAGTTACTCTTTTTGTCAATAAAATAAATGGCTTTAAATGCCTATAATCAGATATAAAAGGAAATGTCCCTGAAGACCAGGAAACGCATAACTGACCAAATAATATCCCACGATTCTAGGGGATTTACATTAATAAATGAGGATTACATCTCATATTTATAATACTTGTAGATATTCAAGGTGGTTATCGCGTATCTCTAAGGCTTTAGCTTCCCAGGTTTCCCGTCATCGCCCGAGCTAATGACATCTCCCGAATTCACGTGGCTTTCGAGATCGTACGTACATCGAGCTCGAGACCCCTGATTCGAAGTCGTCCCTGAAGATGAGTGTGTTCTCGGAGCTACCTTTCGAGATCGAGATCGTTTCGAGGTCACCATATTCGAGGTCATATATCGTACTTTGCAGGCTCGATATACAATCCTGGAGCATACTCTAATCCTTACGAGACCATTTGTTGCGAATTCAACTTTCGAGGTCACATTTACCATGGCTCGAAATCTGGGTATAACATAATTAATAAGTGAAAAAATATTTTAGTAAATATGTGTTAATGAATAAAATTTTATTTTAGTAATTTTAAGTTTTAAAAAAGTAATATATATATATTAACTCATTATTTAAATTAATTTACAGTTATTAATTAAATACAATTGTATTTGACTTTTATAATTTTAAAATCAATTAAAATAATTTTTCAAAATAATTAATGAGTCCTTAGATAACATGTGAATCAATATGTTAAGGTAAGTGATTTAAATTTTACTGTATCAAAAGATCAAAAAAAAATTCCTTAAAGAAAAATTAAGGACTTAAATGCTATTATATCAAAAAATCAAATAATTTTGAGGCTAATAACCCTAAATATAATAAACATATATATAATATCTTCGTTTGACTTAATCAGTGTGGATGGAAAATTTCCTAATATACATACACTTCATAATCTTATTTAATTCATTTAATGAAATCATCATTATTATAAGTATATATATTGCTTATAATTATGACTAATTAATTAGTTTGGTAGGAACAATAGGCAAATTAGTGCGATCAAGATTGTTAATTCAACGAACTTAGTTAGAGGCATCAATTTTTCTCTCCACACTCGAAAGTTGTTCAATTGGGAAATAGTTTATAAATAGATCTTCTTCAAATGTAATACGTGACTTAATAGAGAGAGAGAGGAAGTGGAAATGGTTTATGCTAGTGTATAAATCTTCTTGAAATTGATAGCTGGCTAATCTATATATATATATATAAAGGAGAGGTTCAAGGAGATGATGTGGCATTCTAAAATTACTCTAAATTATTTTTTCTATTTTCTCCTTTAATCTAATTTTTTTATTCATTTTTATTATTAATTATTTAAACTTTATTTTTTTTAATATTTAATTAAGATATTTTTTTAATATCTATATATATATATATAAAGGAGAGCTTCAAAGAGATGATGTGGTACTCTAAAATTACTCCAAACTATTTTTTCTATTTTCTCCTTTAATCTATTTTTTTTTATTCATTTTTATTATTAATTATTTAAACTTTATTTTTTTTAATATTTAATTAAGATATTTTTTTAATATATATATATATATATAAATGAGAGCTTCAAGGAGATGATGTGTCCCCTAAAATTACTCCAAACTATTTTTTCTATTTTCTCCTTTAATCTAATTTTTTATTCATTTTTATTATTAATAACTATTTTTTCTATTTTCTCCTTTAATCTAATTTTTTTATTCATTTTTATTATTAATTATTTAAACTTTATTTTTTTAATTAAATACCTAATAAACTAAACAAAAAATAAAATAAAACAAAAACTACATTAAACGTTTTTTTAGATATTTTTTTGAATTAAATACCTAATAAACTAACAAAAAAATAAAATAATAAAAAAACTACAAATATATACTACATAATATACTAATAAAATAAAATTTTTGAAGCGGTATATAAAAGATCATATGGTGTGGTGATATATAGTTAGTTTGGAAAAAACATAGACACTCTATTATGTTAATCTATATTTATATATTATGAGTAATCTATATATAATAATAAATAAATAAATAATCTATCTATTTTTATTTATAACCTGTTGACAAAATACGAAATCCAAATGTCAATTTTTAACAATAAATTATCTAAACGAGTAAACACAAGGTCCACGGGTTAATTTAAAAAAAATAAAGAGTCCAAACAGGTAATCGGCTAAAATACAAAGTTCAAAATGGTGTGAACCCTTAAGTAAAACATAAATTATATATATATTTATATAATTTACTTTCTATAAAGAATTTTTAACACTTTGAATAAATACATAGTCCAAAGGTTAATTTTTAAAAATAAATAGTTAAAACGAGTAATCGGCCAAAGTATTGTGTTCAGATAACCGATCTATCTATTCCTATTTTTAACATTTTGACAAAACTTGAGGTTCACAAGTTAATTTTTAAAAATAAAAGTCCTAACGAGTAATCGGCTAAAATATAAGGTTCAAAATGATGTGAACCCTTACAAAAAACATAAATTATATATAATTTAATTTTTATAAATAATTTTTAACCTTTTGAATAAATATATGGTCTAAATGTTAAATTATAAAAATAAAGGGTCAAAATGGGTAATTGGCCAAAATACAATGTTCAAATAATCGATATATCAAATCCTATATTTAACATTTTGATAAAACACGAGTTCTAAAATTTAATTTTTAAAACTAAAGGGTTCAAACGGGTAATCGTCCAAAATAAGTCTTACACAAAACATAAATTTCCATATACATAATTTAGATTGTTTATAAAAAAAATTACGTAAATCGTATAATAATAATGATAATAATAATAAAAAATAAAAGCACATGTACAACAAATTTTTTGAACTTTGTTTTCGATATTTTAATTATTCAGAATTTTTCAAAAACTTGCAAGAAGTTTGATATACAATGAACACTATTATGAAAAAAAATTGTGGTCAATACGCCCTCACGTGTCCATATAAAGAACATGTTGTACGAGTAGGGTGAAAAAAAATCTATATCGTAGCAATCTCCTAAAAGTATTTTAAAATATGTATATTTTGTAATAATTACAAAAGACTGCGCGAAGCGCGGTTATGTTTCCTAATTTATATATATATATACACGAGTGATGACCCAACGAGACAATAATTATTGGTAGTTGGAAAAACTATTAAAAGAGAAAGTTTCTTTTTAAAAACAAAGAGAGCATAATTAATACAAAAAAATCATTAAATAGGGCACAACTCTTAATTAGGATTGTTTATTTGGTTTAGCAAGGAAAAAAAAAAAGAGAAAATAAAAGTTGGTTTATTAGTGGCCACGTCATGGGCACAGCTAATTAGTTAGCTAGGTAGGAGACCCCTATGAGAAAGCAAGGTTAATTAGTTAGTGGAGGATAGGATTAAGATTAGGAGTTTAAGTCTGCCAAAACCCAAATGCAGAAAAGAGTCAAATAATCCGAAACAGAAAAGAAAAATTAAAGAAGAGAGCAAACTAGAGAAGAAACTATGAAGTGTGAGATTTAGTCAGTTTTTAATTATGTATAAGCTTTTATTATTGGTCACCTGATTTTCTGGTTTGCTATTTGTTTGGTATGAAAATTAAGAAACTCTTGTTTACACAATACTATCGAGTGCTTATTACATTATATATGCGATTGATGATGTAATAGCCTATTTTTTAATATCTTGGGGAATATTACGTCGTTCCCTAAACAATGTAATATATTTTACTAGGATGTGTTATGAGGTTATTTCACCTCAAGATGCGAGAACAATCTTTCTTATACAAGGATGGTGAGTTCGCATAATCAGCTCACCATAATATCTACGACACGCAAGTTGCTTGTCTCAAAGAAGTGAGCTCACAGTGCTATGCTGACTGCTTTTTGAAAAGGATGCCACCTGCCCAATGTGGCGAATAGGTAATGCACAGAATGCAATCGAGCCGAAATGACTCTAATCACAACCAACAACTTGAAACGTATGACCATTTATTTATAGTAAATATAAACGTTATCATAGATATTGTAACAAGTTAACTCAATTATTAATTAATTACTATTTGTAATAGTCATCTTTGTAAAACCCTGAATTGAAATTGTTAACCAGCTATTCCGCTAACAACTAGTTAAAACAAAGCTTAAAGAAATGAATGTTGAGACACAGAGTTATATGTGGTTCAGGTTATGAATTAACTCTAATCCACGAGTCATTTGTATTTAATATGATAAAAGCTTGCAAATGTCAAGCTTTTATAGAAGTTTTTAGGTAGCGTTTTGGCAATGCTCTGAATACAAGAAGATAAAATATGAGATCATTTACAAAGTGTGCCCTAACCCTATTTATAGATGGCTGGGGAAAATTAATTATCTAGTGAAGGTTTATTACAATTATTCTCCCTTAATTGTGACTTAAATGTATAATAAATGGTAAATTCCTTCAATTAATGTGCCGGTTTGCTCCTGGATATCTTAGTGGGCCCAATACAAGGTACCGACCCACTAATAAACGAGTTTTAGGCTCGTTTATAGTCTAGTTTTTAGGAGGGTTTTCATTAGTTTAGGGTTATTTTATTGCATATTTATGTTTGTTTGTTCATGTTTCAGGTTTTTACTGCTAAGATGGTTAAAAGAGTGGAATGAAAGTGAAAATGGAAGAAAATTGAGTTATTTTGGAGAAAATCGAGTCATTCGGGAGCAAGAAGTCCAAGTAACGTTTCTGTGAATAGCACTAGCACAATGGCGCTACAACGCTAGAAAGAAGACTTTCAAGGTAATTCTATGTAACTAGCGCTATGCAAGTAGCACTACAACGCTTGAAGATCCCGAAGAATAGCGCTACGACGCTATAGACCTAGCACTAGAGCGCTGGTTGGATAGTTTATGTGAGGATTTGGCACTGTTTAAAGCATTGTAGCGCCCGAACCCTAGCGCTACAACGCTGTCAACGTGATTTTTGAATTCTAAGCCACTTTTACAAGGGCAAAATGGTCTTTTCCCTTGTGGGCATTGGGAAACTATTTAAGTGGCATTATTCTGTGAATTTTGGCAGCTGGATTAGTTTTATAAACTCTAGATTTAGAAAAGATTGTTGTTTTTATTGTTTATTGATTTCTTTTTCTGGTTTATTATTTTCTAGATTTATTCTTCATCTTAATTCTTTAGGTTATTTTCTATGAACAATTATCTGAATGTTATTGTTATTATGTCTGATTTGAACTAAACACTTTTATCTAGGGCTTAATATAGTCACTTCGATTTCTATTTAATTTTATTATGATGTTCTATTGATTCTTCTTCTTGATTATAATCTATATAATGTTTGCTTAATACTAGTAAATACCTGATCAATATTTTCTTTATTTACGATTTTGATTCAAAATTTGAAAGATGAGAATTGAATATGCTATTATTATATAGACATAGGGTACATATTGGATGAAAGTATCTATATGACTTGTGTAGTAATTAGGTTTCTATGCTTAATGTCTGCTATACGTTTAAGTTTATAAGAGAGATGCAGAAAACCTGCATATAGGATGAGATCTTATATCTTGAAAAATAATTAGGAATCGATTTATGTTAACCTACTATTAGAATAGGAAGAAAGAAATTTATAATTGATTAATAAAATTCGTAGAATGAAAAGTTGATGAACTTAATACCCTAAGTCTTTTTATTATTGACTTTAATCTTTTGATTAGTTATTTTGTTCACAGTTATTTAAAATTTTATAATTAGATTTATTCATCTAAATTTTGTTTTCCAGATAGAAATTAAAGAACAATTATTGGTACTTGGTTAATAGTCTTTGTGGGAACGATACTCTATGTACTATCTATATTACTTGAATCAATTGTGTGCACTTGCGTAGTATGTAATTTTCGCAACAACCACAACTTGTTGAGATTGGTTAAATATAATCGTTAAGTTGTTTACACAATGAGGTCCCAAACACTTAACAGTTTTTACTTAAGTTAAAGTGACTTTTATGGGTCTAAAGTGATACATGGAGGTATCTAAGGATCCATAAAAAGTTTGGTAGCATTTGGAGCAATTTTAGGACCACTGGGAGGGTCAAAAGTCAGAGGGGATGGTGATGCATCGCCTCCTAAGAGGCGTTGCATCGCCTAAATGCGAAGGGGCTCAAAAGTCCCAGCACGCCTAATAGGGGTGCCTACACCATAAAAGGGTTCTCATAGAGTTTTGGAAGACTTGATCAATCTCTCCAATCTCTCTCTCTCTCTAGCTCTCAAAGACCAAAGTTTTCTCCAAGGAACTCATCAAGCATTGCTTGACTTGCATGAGTTCTAAGGCTCGTTCAATCTCAAATCTCATTCTACTTGGTTGAAGCTTTAAGCAATTAGGGAAGGCTTGGAATAGAGATTTTGGACAACAATTGTAACGCCCTAGCTACCCCAGAACAGTTACGGTGATCGGTGAACCAGAAATTTGACCCGCTACCCGAGTCCTTTGGTTAAAAACATGCTCTAAGTGTTATTAACAGGCTAATGTGGAAAACTAATAAAAAAGAAAGGATATATTTTATTAAATACATAAAATTGTTCATGGGCCCACAAAATCTTTTACAAGTTATTTACAACTCAAAAAGGTCATTACTGTTTCAAAATTACAAACCCGCCGACCTAAGCGGCAAAAATAGGGTAAACCCCCTAGTTCCTCTGAGAACTCCTTGGCTGTGGTGGTCAAGCGGCCGCATATGTACACATCACCACCTAAATTCTCCACTCAAGGTTGGGTGAGCTTTTCTTTCCCTTTACCTGCACCACATAGCACCCATGAGCCAAGGCCCAGCAAGAAAACACAGTATTGCTTATAAACATTATCAGCTGATTATCATTATAATCACACAAAGGTTATAGCTCTTAAACAGATGAGTGAATATCACTTGAGGTTCTTGTAAACCATATTGAGTGACTGACAAGCAAGTCACTAATTTAAACAGAAGAGTGACTGCTGGGTAAGTCACTAGCCTTAACACAGATGAGAGACTGATGGGTAAGTCTCTAACTTAACAGATGAGTGACTGATGGGTAAGTCACACAAGTGCTTTTAGTTTTCATCGAACTTGAGGTCGGTCCGGAATTAACGCTCCTTTGAGTTACTTAATGCAGATTTCGATTAGATATAATCTTTATTGGCTTGCGTTGAACACACTAAGGCCGTCCTGACTTATGAGTTAGCACTGTGTGACCAGAGCCAAGTACCATTGCCCAACTTGACTAATAAGTCACAACTTCATAGTCGATACTGACACCTTTGCAAAATCTGACTAATTAGTCAGTACTATGCACAAATGAGCAAGATTTGCTAAGCATTCAATAATCAATCCATGTCCACATTTACATAATCAACATGCCTCATGAACAACCATGCATGTCACATATGGGGTGCAGTTCTCTTACCTCTAGTTCGAGCGAGAAATATAATAAGAACGACTCCTGAGAACGATCGACCTTTGATTCCTTAGCGGTTGCCTAATCATAACCAATTATAACCTCCATTAATGAGATTCAACAATGAAAGGGTCTTAGCCTAAGCACCACTCTCGGGACCTCGAAACATGCCCACACGGTGAGTAGATTCGATCCCGGGCCTTAAGGATTGAAACCCCAAGCCAAAAACCCATAAAATTACTCAAACCGAGACTTTGAAGGAACAGAGTAGCGCTACAGCGCTGCTCCCCTAGCGCCCGAGCGCTATTCTCAAAACCCCCAACACACCCAAAAGCCTCCTGGGTAGCGCTGTAGCGCCCTAGGGTGGGCGCTATAGCGCTACCTCTAGACCAGATGCCCCCTGAAACCTTCTTCTTCAATTCCTTCGATTCTAACCTGATTCCGATGCTTCCAAATCCCATTTTTGATGCCAAATGAACCCGAAAACCATCCTAACATACCCCAAACATCACAACCATAAGAACCCTAGCCAAAACTCCCAGCAAAACCAAGTATTCAACTTAGAAATCATTCAAGAAAACTAGAACCAAAACAGGGCAAACCATAGAATTCCATGGCTAGAAACTTACCCAAAGCTCAGCTTGTGATGCTCTTCAATGGAGGAACACTCCCCCAAACTCCCAAGGCTTACTTCCCAAGCTTGAATCCTCAAGAATGGCTCAAAAATCTCAAAGGAAACTGAAGGAAAGAAGATACGGGAAAGCTCTTCAAGATGCTCTATTTTTCTACCTCTTTCACAACCCAAAAATGGTTTATATCTATCCTAGGGGTGAAAAGACCAAAATACCCCTAGGTCAAATAAGGTTTTCCAAAGGCTCCCAAGGGAAAAATTGGTATTCCCCACCTATCTCGTTAATCATAATTAACGCTCTCCAATTCCCGCTATTCTGAATAATCTCAAACACCAATAATTCATATCTTGTTACCCTTTAATTCCTGGTAACGCTCTAATCATTAAAATCACCCCGAGACTCACCCTGAGACTCATCCCGAGCCTCGAAGTTAAACCTGCTATGACTAAATCGCTAGTTAATATTCCATGATCGTCTCATGCCGAATAGCTCGAACAAACCCACATTATAATGTGGTCTCAACAATTTATCATCGACATGCATAAAAATATACAATTATACCCTTAACGGGCAAAATTACCATCACACCCCTATAATTAGAATGTGGACCCACATGCATGCATTTAACATCATATTATAATATAATTCACATATACATGCATTTATCAACTAATGGCATAATTAGGAAAGTATTCGGGGCCTACTAATCCCGCCATTAAACCACATCGGAGAATTCGGGGCATTACAACTATCCCCTCCTTACAGAAATTTCGTCCCGAAATTTACCTGAACAACTCAGGATACTGACTCTGCATATCTGACTCTAGCTCCTAGGTCGCTTCCTCGACCTTGTTGTTCCTCCAAAATACCTTAACCAAAGGTATCGTCTTATTCCTGAGGACCTTGTCTTTTCTGTCAAGAATCTGGACTGGTTGCTCCTTAAAGGAGAGATCTGGCTCAAGCTCTAGATCTTCATATCTCAAAATATGATTCACATCAGATACATACCTCCGAAGAGTTGATACATGGAACACATTATGCACGGCTGACAACGCTGGAGGCAAAGCCAATATGTAAGCCACTTGACCAACCCTCTCCAGGATCTCAAATGGACCTACAAACTTGGGACTCAGCTTGCCCTTCTTCCCAAACCTTCTCACCCCTTTCCATGGCGAGACTTTAAGGAAGACATAATCTCCCACTTGGAACTCCACGTTCCTGCGCTTGGGATCTGCATAGCTCTTCTGTCTACTATGAGAAGTAAGCATTCGAGCTCTAATTTTCTCAATGGCCTCACTAGTCCTCTGAACTGCCTCAGGACCTAAGTATCTCCTTTCACCTGCCTCATCCCAATGGATGGGAGATCTACACTTCCTACCATACAACATCTCATAAGGTGCAACTCCAATGGTAGACTGATAACTGTTGTTGTAGGAGAACTCTATCAAAGGTAGATACTTACTCCAAGATCCACCAAAGTCCAGCACACATGCCCGCAGCATGTCTTCCAAAATCTGGATTGTCCTCTCAGATTGCCCATCTGTCTGAGGACGATAAGCAGTACTGAACTTCAACTGTGTCCCCATGACCATCTGCAAACTTCCCCAGAACTTGGAAGTAAAAGTAGGGTCCCGATCTGACACGATCAACCTAGGTGCTCCATGGAGGCGCACGATCTCTCTCACATAGAGATCTGCATCATGGTCAACTGTATAGGTAGTCCTCACTGGCAAGAAGTGAGCTGATTTGGTGTAGCGATCCACTATCACCCAAATAGAATCATGCCGACCAACAGTCCTGGGTAAGCCCACCACGAAATCCATTGTGATGTCCTCCCACTTCAACTCTGGGATATCCAGAGGCTGCAATAACCCTGCCGGCCTCTGATGCTTAGCCTTGACCTGCTGACATGTCAAGCACTTAGCCACATGCTATACCACATCTCTCTTCATCCCCTGCCACCAATACAACGATCTCGCATCCTGATACATCTTCATGGTGCCTGGATGCAAAGAGTAAGGTGTAGTATGAGATTCATCCAGAATCTCTCGCCTCAAAGCAGTGTCTAACGGAACACATATCCGCCCCTTGTATATCAACAAGCCTAACTCAGACACTGTATAATCTCTGGATGCTCCAGTCAGAACATTCTCTCTGATCTTGATCAGTTGTGGATCACTCAGCTGACCCTCCTTAATTCGCTCCAATAGCGTAGACTGTAGCATAATATTAGCCAACTGCCCCACCAGCAGCTCTATACCAGCTCTGGTCATATCATCAGCTGACTCTCTGGCTATCAGGCTCATACCATGAATCTGTCCCAGACCTTTCCGACTTAAAGCATCAGCTACCACGTTGTCTTTTCCCGGATGATACAAAATCTCACAGTCATAATCTTTTACTAACTCCAGCCAACGCCTTTGCCTCATATTCAAATCTTTCTGGGTGAAGAAGTATTTCAGGCTCTTGTTGTCTGTATAACTCTCACACTTCTCTCCATAGAGATAATGCCTCCATATCTTTAAAGCAAAGACCACTGCCGCCAACTCTAGATCATGAGTGGTATATCTCTTTTCATACTCCTTCAACTGACGAGAAGCATAAGCAATTACCTTCTCTGACTGCATCAGAACACAGCCCAAACCCTGATGAGAAGCATCACAGTAAATCACAAACTTCTC